>NC_141534.1:134675000-134792500 GCF_021556685.1 Rattus norvegicus | reverse complement strand
TTACAGATGTTGGGTGGACAGAAATGCCAGCACTTATTTCCTGGAGTCCAACACCAGTATACCTACACACACACACACACACACACACACACTCAGTACATACTCTTCTTACTAAATTTGAAACTCTTACGTTCAAAGCTACTTCTCAATGAATAAAGTATAACTTTTCAAGACACAATGAAAATCTAATCATGGAACCTGGTTTCTTTCCATTATTCAGGAAAAGTGTGGAGACTGAGAGGAGAAGTGAGAACCTTTGAGCCTATATCTGGAGCATGTGACTAGCATTGGAGGTCGGAACACTCAGATTTGGAAGATTGTGGTCATTTCTGGTGTCTGCGCTAACTCTGGATGGTGTTAGAATATCATTGAAAAGTTGGACTCTCGGCTGATGCTGAGTTGAGAAATTGTGAAAAACACCATACATATGATGTCAGAAGAGGTGTCAGAATGAAGATTCCACAGGAACAATTAAAGGCACCCAAGGGAATGAGCTCCCCAGCAAACACTATACCTCCTTTTTCCCTGCCTATTTCTTCAAAGGAACAAAGTTAATCTTCTGGTTAAAGTCCATTCTCATTCTGACCAGAGGAGGCACTTCTATCTTGGGTATTGTCTCAGTTTGTTTACCTGATGCTTTGATAAAAGACCCTGATAAAAGAAATTTCAGGAAGAACCTATTTATTTTAGCTCACAATTTAAGAAAACAGTCCATCATGGCAAAAGCTTGAGGCAGCTGATCACATTGTACCCACAATCAGGAAGCAGAGAAACAAGAAAGCTTGAGCTCTGCTCCCTTCCTCCACTTACACAGTTTAGGATCCCAGGCAGGAAATGCATACTGGGCACATCTTCCCACTCAAGGAAATCAACAGGCATAACCAGAGACCTATCTTCAAAGTTAATTCTAGATTCTGTGAACTTGCAACATTAACTGTCACAGGGCTTGAGGCCTTCAAGCCAGCAGGATCCTCAGCCTGCAGAGCAGGAAGCAACTGGGCAGCTGAGTTTCCCAGTGAGAGCTGTCGCTTCTACTTGCAATCTTGGATCTTCATGTATAGGCTGAGCCTAATGTGGTCACTGGCAAGTGGCCACCTCATTCTTCCCCGGTGTACAACTAGATGGAAGTTTTTGACTTGTCATTGTTCCTTCCAACTGCACACTGAGCAACTGTGACAATAACCAAGCCACCTGACAAGAAAGAAATCTCTGTTGTTGACTCCAGAGCTCACCTCTGCCTTGTGTGCCTCACTGACTTCAGGCAATCACTGAGCAAACTTTGGATTGGCTGGGAGATTCATATCCCCAGTGCAGCAGAGTCTTTGTCCCTTCCAATTTCTTTCTTTAAGAGAAGCCATTAAGTGAATTCATGTGGATGCCAAGGTCACAGTGTCTGAGCTCCTTCTCCAAAGACCACCCACCATCCTTACACTGTTTATGTCTCTAATACTATATATAACTATAACACACAAACACACACACACCATATATACATACATATACATACACACACACACACACACATATATATACATAAATACATATATATATATACACATATATATGCTAGGCTCTAAGTGTCTACTTCAACTACTTCTAGTGTATTGTGCAGAAAAATTACCAATCCAAATTTGAATTCTCCTTTCCTCCTGCTTTTTTTCCTCCTACTTATCCATGAAGACTTGAGGTAGAATTGAATAGAAGACTACGCTGATAACGGCACAGGACAAAACCTCCCATCTTGTTCCCTTTGTTCACATTCACGAAGCAGTGCCTAACCCTACCCTGCACAGCCTCTTCGACTACAACTCAGACTGTGGCTCGAACCACTGATACACAGACACTGGACATACTGTGCAGTTACCTGAGCCCGCTGTGGATTTGAAAGCCTGTGTGGCCACTGCGCATGCTTACCAGTGTGAAATCCAGCAAGTCCCTACCTCCTTCCTTCGCTAAATCCACACAAATCTACCACGTGTGGATATGAATGGCGATGTCATAGCCACAAAGAATTCAAGGGAAGTGAAGAGCTAGAGCTGTGCTTTACTATAGCATGTGGTCCCTGCCTCGCAATATGGCCCATGAAAAAGGTAGAAATTCCCCAACGAGAAGCAGGGTTCATGTGCTGGATGTTTGATAGGAATGGCACATTCTTCTTAGTGGTTGAAATACTACAGTTGCTACAACCACATTTTATTGAGCCCTGGTTCTACTGAGTCTACTTCTCTGCCCCTCACAAGGAATTTCTCCTCTCTAGTAACTCGGCTCTGCCAACCATAATAAGGAGACGATGACAGCTCTCATTTCACAGAACTGTTAGTGAGGATTAAGTGGGCTAGGGCTTGCAGTGCACTTAAAACAGTACATATCGTAGCACAAATGTTGACTTTGGTGATAGCAATTACTATTACTGTAAGCTATGTCCTCAGGGGTGTGGAAGATCCATACAAAGTCTCTATTAGCTACTCTGAATTTTATTAAGAATTATACCTGATTGATCCATCCATCCTTAAACTCAGTCACTGTTTCTTTTTTCACTTAGGTTTCATCAAACACAGTCTCACTGACTTTCTTTTTTTAACATTACTTCTATTTTTTGAGATTATAGTATAAATTACATTATTATCTAGTCCCCTATCCTCCCTCCCAATCCTCCCACATATGCTTCCTTGCTCTCCTTCAAATTCTTGGCCTTTCTAAATCAATAGTTTGTTACATGTATGTACATGCATGTTCCTAAATATATCCTGTTTGGGCTGCATAATGATCTTTAGAGCCGCATTTGATAATGGAATTGGTGTTCCCTTCCTTTGAGAAGACTCTTTCTCCCACTCAGAGCGTTCCATAGTTTCCTATAATTCTTTGTGTATGGTTGAGGTGTAGTCTCCCCACCCCACCTCCAGGTTGCCATGTCTATTGTTGTTGTCCTTGTTCAGCTTATGATTAGGAAGTTGTGTTGATGAGATGTTAGACATAGCTTCTGACATTACTAGGCAACACAGTCTCAAAACAAATCCTTGATCCTGTGGCTCTTACAATCTTCTCACCCACTCCTCTACAACATTCCTTGAACCATTGGTTCAGGTTGTTTTCAGATGAAAGCCAATATTTCTTCAATGATCCCTCCAACACTTGCCAGGGTATGTTCTATGCCTGGAATAAGAAAATGACAAAATCTCTGGTCTCGTGTTAAAGGGACTCAAACACTAAGGAGCTTTTGCTAGGACACATGTTCCATGGGGCACCAGGTGAATCAGAACTCATGTCTGCAATCACACACATTCTCCCAGCGGCTAGTGGGGAGACAGCATTTTTCTGGCTAGTTTTATGTCAACCTGACACAAGCTAGTCATTTGGGAAGAGAGACTCTCAATTGAGAAGTGACTGCATAAGATTGGCCTTCGGGCATCTCAGTGGAACATCTTGTTAATTAACGATTGATGTGGGAGGACTCAGACGATTGTGGGTGGTGGCATCCCTAGGCAGCTGATCCGGGAATGCTATAATAAAGCAAGCTGAGCAAGCCAGGAGAAAGCAAACCAGCAAGTGGTGCTCCTTCATGACCTCTGCTGCATTTCCTGCCTCCATGTGCCTGCCCTGACTTCCCCAGAAGATGGTCTATGACATGTACATGGAAGGGAAATAAGCTTTCCTCCCAAGTTGCTGTTATTCATGGTGTTTTAACACAGAAATAGAAACCCTAACTAAAGAAAACATAATTTAGAGGGCATATAAATTGCAGAGATCTCTCAAGTCGATACATAAATTAGGTTAAAGGATTCTTATCTTCAGAAAGCAGATTGGTGGTCATCTTTGTTGAAGAGCTTCCTTCATAACAACCACACTCTATGGACAGTGACTTATGACAAGTAGGATCTCGTGATAAAATATTCAGAAAAAAAAAGTGAGATAACATCAGGCACCACCCTGAGATCTCCGGTCCAGTCCAGGGAAGGAGCTCATGAGTGTAAAAAAGCTTCAGGCATCTATCCAAAGAGACACGTTCTCCAACCTTTTAATGCTGCACTGAATTAGACTTACAGCTCTAATCCTCTCAGCATCTTTGGTTTGCATCCTCAAAACCTTTCTTTATGACTTTCTAAGGCCTTTGGTCATGCCTCTTATGGGGAAAAGTCAATCACTAGAAAAGGAGCTGAGTTTGAGTTTGGTCTTTAGGGAAGTTAGAAGGTGCAGCTAGATACCCACTATCCAGATGAGAGGGGTCAGAGAGCATGGGTTGGAAATCTTTCTAAAAATGAAGAAAAGTGAAGTAAACTTCAATTACATTTTTATAAGGCTTTCTTTTGGAAGAAAGACTCAAATGCTTTCTGTTTTCACACTTAAAAAGAAGTGTAAATACTCTTCCACAGACAAGTTAGGTCATTAACAACATACTCTTATGAAAGATGTATCAAAAATCCAGTTCTCGACTCATTTTCCTGGAGCAGTAATTATAATTGGTAGTCAGTAGCTACAATAAGTATATGGCTGCTTCTCTAACTCAGTGATAGAGCACTTTCGTGGCATGCAGAAAGTTCCAACTTCATTCTCCAGTATTGAAAAATAAATAAATAAAATGCATTTAACTTAAAATATATGTTTTTTTTTCACTTTTACTGGTACATTGACCTATACCCCCAGAATTTCTACCTTTTCCCCCTTAGGAATTGTCAGGGTTAATTTTATATCTCAACTTTAATTACCACAGGATACTTAGACAGTATTCTTGAAATATAGTGTGATGGTTTGTATGTGCTCTGCCCAAGGAGTGGCACTATTAGAAGGTGTGGCCCTGTTGGAGTAGGTGTGGTCCTCATTGAAGTAGGTGTGTCATTGTGGGTGTGGGCTTTAAGATCCTTATCCTATCTGCCTGGAAGTAGTGCTAGCAGCCTTCAGATGAAGATGTACAACACTCAGCTCCCCCTGCACCATGCCTGTCGGGATGCTGCCATGTTCCTACCTTGATGATAATGGACTGAACCTCAACCTGTAAGCCAACCCCAATTAAATGTTGACCTTATGAGGGTTGACTTGGTCATGGTGTCTGTTCACAGCAGTAAAACCCTAAAATAGATAGATAGATAGATAGATAGATAGATAGATAGATAGATAGATAGATAGATATAGATGATATGTAGGCAGACAGCCTATGAATAGAAAGACATTTAAATTAAAAAAGATACTTACAGAGTAGCGAATAAGGGGACAGACATGAAGACATATTTAGAACACTAGTACAGGAATGATTATGTGATTATTGTAAGTGACATGGGTTCTATAGTCTTCCATTTCCATGGGCCCAAGGCAACCACTATGTAAAAACCAAAACCACTCAAAGCACCCTGGCTCTGAGTTTTCAGGACCAACCTAAGAAAACTGAGGGTACTTACTCAGTTTGAACTGAGTCTAAATCAGCTTTAAAATACAAAGGCAAGTCAGTTGTTCATTTTAAATTATATCTAACAATAATCACATTTTTCCAGAGATGTTTGGACCCATGTGAATGAATTGATAGCCCTGGTCCATTGAAAGTTGTGGTGAATAGAATCAACGACATAGGTTATGAGGTTTTCTTTGTTGAACATGGAATGGATATGAATATCTTTCTTTTTTCTTTCTTTTTTTCCTGAAAATAGAAATTTTATAAAATATATTCTTATATTTTATATATTCCTGTCTGCATCTCCTCTAAGATCCTCCCCACCTCTGCACCCATTCAGATCCACACCCTTCCTTTGTCTCTCTCACTAGAATTCAAACGGACATCTAAACATTTTAATAATAAGATGAAATAAAAGGATACAAGCCAGAGTATGATTAAAAGAAAGAAGAAAAAAGCCAAAGGAGAAAGCAAAGGAAACACATATGCATGCAGAACACCTATGTTCTCACACACAGGACGAAATTCACAATAGTGATAAATGGAATCACCAAATAATGAGGGAGACAGAGCCCTAACTGGACATCTCTCAACACCAAATGAAGCTTCCAGTTCTGAGAATTGGTTACACATAATCAAGTTGAAGACCAAATGGTCCCCATGGAAACTCCCAAACAGTTCAGGCTGTTGCCAAGGCTGTATAGGTTGCTCTCCACGAACTAATAGCAAGGTCCGATTATTGAAGACAGTACCTACACAACTCAGTGAACACAGAAGAATTCTAACTGGTGGCTACATAGAGCCTTCGGCCTACTGACTAGTGTTCATGATACTTGAAAATACTCTCCACACTGCCAAAGAAGAAAGGTAATTACCAATCTAGCCACAAACCCTTCAGTCTACAATGGTGTCCTGCCTGCAAGATGTGTAGTACAAGACAAAGCTTGAGGCGTAGCCAACCAGTATCTAAATGGATTCAAGACCCACTGAGGAGTCTATCTAAACCCAGGTTCTTGGTCACTTGAGAAGTGGCGAAGATAGGTTTTAGCTGAATAGTACTTCACTACATATATGTACCACATTTTCATTATCCATTGTCTCTTAAAGGACATTATCTTATGACTTTGCTAAACTAACATAATTCCTTACTGCATTCTAAATCTCATCCTTAGGTCCACAGATAAGTGCAATTACCACCCCTCATCAAGGAAGCCTCTCTTTATAGCAAATGGAGAATATCGTATACACACACACACACCACACAGTGTGGCAGTCCTCAAACACATCAGAAGAGGGCATCAGATCCCATTACAGATGGTTGTGAGCCACCATGTGGTTGCTAGGAATTGAACTCAGGACCTCTGGAAGAGCAGTCAGTGTTCTTAATCACTGAGCCATCTCTCCAGCCCATCACAGAGAAACGTAAGAGGACATGATGATGGGATAAACAGATTTTAGGGAGCAGAGGCATGACAAATGCATCTATATCACAGCTTCTGTATCTGTGGTCAGATACAGAACATCATGGAAGAGTGGACAAAATCCAGAAAGTCTTCTATGAAGCAACTGGTCTCTTCCAAACATGGCTGCAGCAACAAGATTGGCTCAATGGCAATGTGAATGCATAATGTGAAGGAGTGGATTTTTGCAGTCTACCCTAGACAAAGAACTACAGACAAGTAATGAATACTGGGAGAAGGAGAATTATGCAATTCCATAGATGAACTACCTTATTGATTGTCCAATGTAATGTGGCCACCCCTAAAGCCATATACACACAACAAAAATGAACTCAGCAAACTGTATTCATAATATTTATGTATACACTAACACATATACATATGTGTTTCTTAGTTATGGTTTTACTGCTGTGAACAGACACCATGGGCAAAGCAAGACTTTTATAAAGGACAACATTTAATTGGGGCTGGCTTACAGGTTCAGGGGTTCAGTCCATTGTCATCAGGGCAGGAACAAGGCAGCATCGAGGCAGGCATGATGCAGGCAGAGCTGAGAGTTCTACATCTTTATTTGAAAGCTGCTAGTGGAAGACTGACTTCCAGGCAGCTAGGGTGAGGGTCTTAAGCCCCCACCCACAGTGACACACCTACCACAACAGGGCCACACCTACTCCAACAAGGCCACACCTCGTAATAATGCCAGTCCCTAGGTCAAGCATATACAAACCATCACAGTGTATAACGGTAATCAAAGAAAAAAATACTTGAGAGTTGGTGGAGCATGGAAAGTCTTCTAGAATGGTAGCTGGGAGGGACTTGAAGGAAGGCAGCAATGAAGAAAAGTAATATAATTCTATTTTAATTAAAACACAGTTTTTAAAAAAAAAAGTGTAGAAGGATGGTTTTCAGGATTTAAAAGACAAAGGAGATATAAGTTGTACAGAGGGCTCTTTTGCCTGTGATGGAAGACAGCATGGAGATGCCTATCTGGGCATCAGATGGAGACAGACCTTGAAGGCAGAAAGGCTCATTGACACAAAGATACTTGAACGGGAACAAGATCCTGTAGGAAGATAACATGAATATTTTCAATGAAGATTATAGATTCCACGGCAGTCACTTCCGTTTCAGTGAGTAGAATAAAATCAAACCCAAATTTGAAGCAGAGAAGAGTTTAATGTTCATCTCAATGTTGACTGTTAAAACAACTTTTGTGAGAGCATTTAAAACAAAATAGAGCTCATTTCAGCCTGGAGTCTGCAAGACTGGCAGTCTTGAGTCATCTCCTGCTCATGAACAAGCCCCTGTCCCTCTGCCATCAGAAAGAGACACCCAATTCATCTCTATTGTGTTGTACTTGCTGCTGTCAAATTTGTTGAGCCAGTGAATAACCAGGAAATCATTGGCAGAATGTAGGGCCTCTGAGAATGTGTCCATGTACACTACATGCTTTGATTCAATTTCTCTGTTGTCAACAAAGACCATTTGAGCAGCACCAATGCAATCTGGGCAGCATTTGAGAAGGAACCTGACAGTAGTTAATGATGTATATTGCTCTAGCAACCGAGCTTCAAACTGAAGAACAATTTTAATTCTTATTTGCCACTGATCCCTTAGTTTGTCTTTTCTCCTCTGCCAAATTAGGGGAAAATAGTGAGATAAATATTGTTAAGGTGACTCACAGGCCAACTTGGGGGTCTTCCTTTGGTGGTTAATTTTATGTGTGACCTGGCTAGGCCATGATGTCCCATTATTTGATCAAATATAAGTCTGCATATTACTGTTAACATCTTTTTCAGATGTGATTAATACTTAAAATGGTACGGTTTGGGTAAAGCAGATTTCTCCTATAGAAGAGTGAGTTACATCCAACCTTGAAGGCCCTAAGGATAAAGAATGAAACTCCCAGAAGAATGGTTTTGCAACAAGAAATCAGCAGAACAACTCTGCCTGAATTTCCAGACTGTGGATCTAGAATCAATGCAAGAACACCAAATCTATGTGAACTTCCTGGTGTCTTAACTGAAAGGATCCCTTAAAATAAAACTATAAATCTCTGTGGATGGATGGGTGGGTGGATGAATGGATAGGTGGGTAGATAAATGGAGAGATGGGTAGATGAATAGATGGGTAGATGGATGAATGGATGGATAGAAATATATATATCTTCTGTTCTGTTACTCTACACAGCACTGAGTAGCATTTCCTTTTTGTCTGCCTCAATCAGGCCATTTACCACATCATCCGTGACATATCTGACCTTTTGTGCTTGAAGTTGGAGAACAGATATTTGCTATGACTCTATGTTTTTAAAATCTGAGTCTCAATTCTTATTCTAATCTTCAAAATCATGGAACATGATGGGAGGGTACGCTTATGCAGAGTCCACAAAACAGTTGAAATTGTTCTACCTGAAGGAGTTTCTTATTAACACAATTCATCCGTCAGAGGCTAACTTCTGTGACTTGGGGTGGAGCTAATGACCCGTATGGGTGGTCAGGAAATGAGGCTGAAAATAAAATAATAATGGCAGTTAACATTTACCAAGTACACTTGGACCTCAGTATCAATTCACGTTGACTCCACCCCAAAAAACTCAATGGAGTCTGTTGAAAATTAACACAAAGTTGGACCTGTCCTTTCTTGTTGCTGTTCCCTGAACAATATGGTATAACAACTATGTTCACAGTGTTGTCCTGACAGTAGGTATAAGCCATGTAGCGATGACTTAGGGTACAGGTGTGGATATGTGTTGGCTTTGTATAAGTACTATGCTATTTTACACAGGGTCTTGAGCAGCCTGCATTGTAGTATTTATGTTGACCTTGCAGACAGTCTCCTGTGTCCACAGAGGGAGCAACTGAATTCTCTACTCTTAACATTCTTTATTTCATTGCATTCTTTACCTCATCATTTATACAGTTTACAGTACGTCCTACTGCTGCCTCAATTTCTGTTTAGACTCATAGAGGAATGTGTCTAGCCCAAAGCAACACAGTTAGCAAATGGCAAAAGAGGGCCAGCCACCAGGAGAGCCAACTTCCTCGCTCTGTGGTCTTCCTAGTACACTGACTAGCTTCTCTTATTAAAGATCCACGTGCTTTTGTCATCTTAAGAGCTTCACAAAGCTAGCCACTCAACAATCCGAGTGAATAGCATGGAGCTGAAAGCTGTGGCCACCAATCAGTTAGCAAGGCTCCTGAGAGAAAGCATGCAGACAACCTGGAGGGAGAACCAGGCACTCTTATCATCTGGCTGGCACTTACTTGCCCTGAGGGTTAAGTGAAGCTTTACTCTTCAAAAAAGTAACTGTACACCCCAGAAATGGGAGGTGGGTACATAGTTACCAGTTACTCAGAACACACACGGTCTCCATAGGAGACTCCTCCCCAATATATATTCAGAAATGTGCCTAGTTTTAGCAGTCTCGTTGCATCTGATGTGAAGAAAAATATCAAGATGATAAAAAGCATAGCAGAGACTCTTCCATCAAACAAATGAGACTATAATAATATCTTTATGCCTTGCATGTAATGATCATTGCCAGCTGGGTACTTAGTGCCTTCATGTTGTTAGATATAAGACTCATAGCAGCACAAAAAAAAAGTCTGAATATTTCACTAATGGTTTTCAGACAGGCCATAGACCACTTCGTCTGGGAGAGGGAGGCAGCAGGAATCCAAGGTAAAACGAAAGCCTTATGGCTTAGCTCCACCAAGGCACTCAGCCTGCCTCCAAGTGAAATCCAGTAGGAAAGGAACCACCCTCAGCAAGTAAAGGAGGATATGTCTTAAGATTCTTCAGAGAGACAGACCCAGAGGTACATATGACCAGAGAGAGACATGAGGGAACTGGTCATGATTAAGAAGACTAGAAATGCCACAATGGATCACATATAAGGTAGAGACTGAGGTAAACCTTTGGTAAAAGTCAATCAGAGCCCTAAAGCTTGGGAACCAGGAACTCCAACCCATGCCTGAGGACAGGAGGAACTGGGTGTCCCAACTCAAACAGGGGATATGAATTCACCTACCTCTGCTTTTTTTTTTTTTTCTACTTGGCCTCTCAACAGATCAGGTACTGCCCATGCACATCAGTGAAAGTAGACATTTCCTATTCAGCCTACTGACTGGAGCACCGCTCATAGGCTTCTCCAGAAATGGTATTTCAACAGAGACCTGGTATCCAGTCACTTTAGCACTTTAAAGCGAATGATGACAGAACATGCTTGCTTCCCCACAAACTCAACTTGGAGGATTCTCTACAAGATAGCCACACACCATATGTACAGGATGCTGACATGGCTTTTCAGCGAGTGTCCCCCTACACCCTACCCCACCCCCACCCCCATTTCTGAAGAAATCCGTGTGTCTCCTGCTCAGGAATCCCTAGGTCCCCTATGAACCTGCAACAGTGTTATGGCTTCCACCCGGACCAGGCATGGCAGCCTGTGTACACAGCCCTGCAAACCTCAGTGACAGGCTCATTTAGAAGCAAATTAGGGGTTAAGTAAAAAGTGCATGACAGAGGCAAAACGGAGTTTCCCTTTCCCCCTTCCTGTCGGTTAGAATTAGAAAGTGCCCGTGAGCAGCGGGTGTCAAGAATATGAACGTGGGATGTCATTTCGGCTGCCTCTAATTGAAGTCAGGATAAATGGAGTGGAAAGGCAGCGTCTAATCCAATCAAAACATGAAAAAGGTATTTTGACATGTAAATTACAAACTTCCTGTGTATTTTGTCTCCCCAATTACACCCTCCCCTGTCATGTTTTTAAAAATCGTATCTTAATCTCCCAGTCTCCTAATAATTATGTCATCATTCTTGGGCCCTGAACACTGTGTAATGGTATTTTATGGGCTATGTCATTCATTATTAACTAAACTCACACTCTGTCCCTGGTGATACCATATCTCACGGTGTTCAAATATGCCTGGTGTCAGCTCCTGCTTTGTAAATGCTCCGCAGTTCCGCTCTCTGCTTCTTAGTGACATGGGAACAATTTTTTGAAGCACTTTTAGACGTTTAATCTGACTTGCTGATGTTTTATATGGGGATACCTGACACCTTGGTGGTTTTTTCCCTAATTGTATGGGTGATTGGCTTAAAATATAAATCTCTCATCGTTGGGACTCATTGAAATGGTGTCACACTCATAGAATGATATTGTGGCTCTGGAAGAAATCGCCCACATTGAGCTCACGCAATTGGGGTCATTAAAAGAAGCTAGATAGTTTGTTCTTAAGGATGTCTATTTGACATGCATAGGTGATTTACTCCACGTTGATGGGGATATCAGCAAATAAAGTGACAAGTCCCTAAGCAGTTGAAGGTTGAGAGCCTTCAACACTACCCAGCATATGGCTCTGGGCTTTAAGACAGAAAAGAGAAGCAGTGAGGTGCAAGACTTCCTCCAGCTGTCTCCAGGCAACAGGGGCAGACATAGAACTGTATTTTAAAGGGACTTAGCTAGACTGTCTCAGGGTCTCCTATGTCCCTACCCTAGGGCCCCAAGGAACATTCTGGACCCAGTGCTGCATTCAGGGTCACTTGTAACCAGAACTGGGGTGCCTCTACATTCCAAAGACAAGTTGCACAGTGAAAGTCACAAAGTGTCCTCAGGGCTTCATTCAAGACCATATCTTACTCTAAGACTTACTCTGATTTAGAGTGTGGAAATACAGCAAGGAAAGGCACTGGGCTCAGAGAGATGGACATTCTGATTCTAGACTTCAAGCAAGTCACTTGGCTGCTCTAGCTTAACCTTAGGATGCTTCACCTGGCATGGAGGTCATAGCACATTTGTATGGGGTCAAATGCATGTCCATTTGTGGGGTGAAAACTAAATGACCAAAACAGAGGATTTCAGTTAAAATCAGGAACCTCTATTTTGTGTCACTGTTCTGCCACTGATTAGCTCTCAGGCTTCTATTTTCAAAATGGATAAAATAGCACAGCTCCCCAAGAGAGGTGAGGCAGCTCAGACCCAAGTGTTCTTCTTAGGCGCCCAGCATGTAGAAGATAGCATAAGCTCACCAGAGCCACAGACTGTCATGGAATAAGTCCGAATGGGATAGTGGTGCCCCTATCCAAGTGTTCAGCCCTGACGTCACACACAACAGGCAACACGTTTGAGGGTCTTGTCAGGTTGTGTTCATACATGCAACAGGAACAATTAAAGAAAGGGATGCCTCGAATTTGAGAGGGAGCAAAGGCAGGGTCCATGGAAGGGGTTGAGGATGAAGGAAAAGTGAGAAATTATGTAATTATGTTTTTAATAGACAGCAAAAATACATATCAAAATGCAATTGTTTTACTTTATTAATCATTATTATTAATATATTGGGGACCAAACTAGTAAATTAAACACTATCATATTTGTGTGGTGTGTGCACATGCACACACACATGCGCGCGCACCCACATGTGCACATGTGTATGTCAAAAGAAGACAGTTCAGCCTTATTTCACTTAACAACAATGACATGTTTTGAGATGTGTCTTTAGATGACTTGTTATTATACAACAGAAGAAAAGTAGGATCCTGTCTATGACATGACCAAATGATGTAATTGCACAAGGTTGTTGACACATATGAGGTCCAGTGTAGGTCAAAACATCACTATGGGGTTGTAGTACAGCACAGATGTTATATGTAGAGCTGAATGCTGGGGTTTCAAGCATCCACAAGGATCTTGGACCAGACCCATGAGTGAGGGGAAGCAATTATTAGGGCTTCCTGTGCAGCTATGAAGGTATGAGAGGAAGTCTGGGGACACCAGCAGCCAGGCAGCAGCTCTCTTTTCATGCTTCTCTAATCAGTATCACACTGACCCTGTATGAATTTTAAAAGTTAAAAGGAAAGGGACTCTTTTCTCAACAATTTCAAAAACATAAATACAATCTTTTAGGTAAATTAACCCCAATGCAAAAAAATCAAACATAAGATATGCTCTTTGAGATATTCGAACAGAGTAGTGTATTGTTCTAGAGCATTCTGTGTCTGTGTGTGTGTGTGTGTGTGTGTGTGTGTGTGTGTGCATGTGTGCGTGCATGTGCATGTACGCTAGAACATTCTTAAGGAGGCAGATAGGACAAAGAGATCATCCCAGAGAAATAGAACCACAAATAGTCACCTTATCCTTATGAAATTGGACAGTATTATATAAATGGCACAGGCAAGGATTTTTAATTATTTCTCTGCAACAGTTTAAAACCAATAGTTCAAAGCTCAAACTTGAATTTTCTTTTAATTGATTGTGTGAGGCTAGGGATTGAGCCTGGAGACTCAGGCACGCCAAATGAGTGCTCTACTAATGACCTACACCGCCAGTCTCAACCTGAAATCCTTACACCTCCAATGGATTTACATGCTGCGAATAAAACCCAAATATGTTTACACTTAAGTCTACAGATACATAAGCTCTTAACAACCCAAGTAAACATGTCCTGTTTAGTATCTAGGCAATATTTTGTATACCTGCTCTTGTCATCTGCTAACCTCTAAAATAATCCCTGTCCCTATAAGACTCCAATCTGCTGCTGTTTGCTCTTCAGAGCTCTCTATACCACCTCATAGGCTTCTCATTCATTGCTAAGACATGTCACCCAGACAAGCAGCTCCACACAGTCTCTGTAAGATCTCATGCTGGCGGAAACATCCCTTCTCACACAAACCTAGCCCACTTCCAAGACTGTGTGTGGCTGCCTCTCATGCTTCTGTCTCTTCTTCCATCGACTCTGAAATCTGAACTTACTACAGATGCCAAGGGAATAGGTCCTAGCTTACTTGACTTAGACTGGCTGACTCTGAATCCTGGATTGGGCCGTGTCCCTACACTGTTGCCTCAGGCTTATGACTCATCCCTTCAAGATTCTTGTTTCTCATCAACAGAGAAGAGAGGCCAACCACTGCAAAGTATCAGTTCTCCAGGAAGCGTCTGCACTTCGAAGGAACTTTGCATTTGACTCTATGGGGAAATCATGTATAAGATAACAGTAAGTGACTAACTTCCAAAATAATGGGAAGACCCACATGCCAGAGGTGATGTTTGAATCCAAGGAAACCGTCTTCCACACCCAACAGGACTGATGCACATAAGAACTCACAGAGACTATGGCAGCATACACATGACTTGTAGAAGTTAAAGCCAGAGGGTGTCCCAGAACTGAGAGAAGAAAATAGACATAGCTGTCCTACCCTTAACCAAGAAACTATTTACAATTGTTACCCACTGGCAAAGGGAAAGTTGGTTTTCTCCAATGGAGTGTTATTGGGTATAACAATCAGAGTCCAGGACAAGCCTCATGCCCAGGAGTAGTTGGGCAACACAGAACTAACTCCATGGGGTTTTTCTCAGGGGGAGGCTTTTGCTTTGGTTCACTTTGCTTTAGTTTGGTTTGGCCATCTATTTTGTCTTAGTGGATTTTTTGTTTGTTTTGATTTTCATTTTTGTGGACTTTTTGAAAAGATAAAGGGAGAGAATGAAGCTGGACAAATACAGAAGTAGAGAGGATGTGGGAAGAGTTGGGAGAAAAAAAGATTGTGATCAAAATGTATGAAAAATCCGATCAAAGAAAAGAGTTTAGGGACTTCCTCTCGGCACCTGTTCGCCCGGTGCTGCCTCACTTCATACGGTAACAGCCATCAACAAGTGGGCAGAGATATTTCTGTCTTCCCTATTTCTCAAGAGGTGATGTAACCCTCTTTCCAAAGCTGCCATCTGTTTGACTGGAGACATGAGTGAACTGGGGGGGCCCTTCAGATGCCAAACCAGCACCAGTGCTGTCTGGTTTCCATGTCAAGCTTCATGGATGGGTGACCAGAGTTGAGGTATGCCTTGTCCAGGTCTGATCAATTCTATTGTTCACGTGCCACTGAGCATATCAACCAATCCCTGCCCCTTCTCCATGTGGTGACCTTTGCTAACTACTGCCCGGGTAACTCTGCCCATAAGCAGTCTTCATCTTCTAAATCAACGTCTTGCCAGGTTGAACATACTTTAGACTATCTCAATCCTAAAACAACTACTTGGTGGTAAACAACTGCTCTGTAACTAGACTTAAGACCTACTGAACAAGAGGGAGACCATGACCACTGTGGTACACCTAGATAACGATCCAGTAGGAGTGGAATTATGGTTACTGGAGCAGAATCTAAAACCACTGATTTACTAAACCAGTATAATCCATAAGAGTCTATAAATGATTATCCTTATACCCACAGATAAGTGTAGTCTTCACCCCTTACCAATGAAAGGTTTTGCAACAGACAGAGACTAATGTAGAAAGCCACAACTAATCAATGTGCAGAGGTGTGGAACCCACTCCCAGTGGGTACATCTACAAAACACTCCCACATCTAAGGCTCAGGGAAAGTTGCAGAAGAGGGCTGGAAACATTGTATAGACAGAGGGCTGGAATGTTCTTAAATTGTGTCTCCTAGTAACATCAGAAGCTTTACCTGTAAAGTCACCAACATGACTGAGCAAATATGAGCTGAACAAGGGGGACATCAAGGAAAAGAACCAACAAGGCCGCAACCCTACTCAAAGAACTATAGGTGACTTAGTAAAGCTGGAAGCAGGAGAGAGGTGTCTTCCCTAGGGAAGAACACACCAATTGGTGGTCCAGGGCCAAACAATCAGCCCTGAAAACATACATACATGTAACATTATATGAATGCCACATGTTATACTTAGGAATATATATGTCTCAAGGCTTATAGCCTCATTTTGCACCACCAATGGTTCTCAACAGTTAAGAGTAGCCACAGGTTTTTATAAATGAATATGTATGTATATACAGATACATATATACATGCAGGAAAAATCACTGGAAACAGAGGCCATGAATGTGAAGGAGAGCAGGGAGGGGTATATGGTAGGGTGTAGAAGGAAGGGAAAGGAGAAACATTGTAATTAAAATATGATCTTCAAGAATGAAAAATGTCTTCACTGTCTTCTGATTTGCAGTATATCTAATGAAAATCTACTCATCTTTATTTTTGTTTCTCTAGACCTAGCACATCTGTTTTTCATAGACACTTTTAGAATTTCCTCTTTATCCATAGTCTTTCACAGTTTGATAACCATGGTACTGATATAATTTGGGAAGAATCAAGGCCATTGTTTCTTGCAACGACGCTGCCCTCCTGCCTTCCTTTTCTCTAATCAGATGTATATGGTGCCCATTGACATTGTCCTGAGTTAATTAATCTCAGTCTTTTTTTTCTCTGTGTATTCTTCTGGGACAGTCACTCTGACCATCTCTTCATGGTTTCTCTAGCTGCATCACAGTTACTGCTGCTGTATCGTCATGGCTACTGTGGTTGTATCTTCAAATTCGCCAGTTTTTCTTCTCTACTGTTTAATTGGTACATACTCTACCCAGTGTGTTTTTTATCTCATACATTGTAGTTTTTGTTTATTTTAGGTTCTAACTGATTATGACTGTTCTTTCTCTCAGCTTATCACATGTTTAAATATAAAGATAATTGCAAACAACTCGGTCTAGTACTTGTGGTATTTCTGCCTCTGATGTGGATGATTTCTGACTTATTTATAAATCATATTTCTCAGTTTATTTTTATGATTGCTATTTTTAGAGTATTTCAAACCTTATAAACCTAGCTGTTGTGGGTGCTAGATATGTTTGGGGTTTTGTTTCACTGATTTTATACACATGGGTGTTTTGCCTGCGTGTCTATCCGTGCACCACTTACAAGCCTGGTGTCCTTGAAAACCAGAAAAGAATGTTAGATTCCCCTGGACTGAAGTTACAGGCTGTTGTAAACAACCGTATGGGTGCTTGGGTTTGAACCCAGGTCTTTTGGGGAAGCACCAATGAACATGGTCACTAAGCCATCTATCTTTCTAGCCCATGCTTTGATCTTTAAATAAATATTCTTAAACACTGCTCTGGCCCTACAATTAACACAAAATACTGTTGAATATTATGCCCTATGCCATTTGAAGTTTGAAGCTTTCCACTCTAGCTAGGAATAATGAAAACTTTCCTTGGCTCTGTGAAGAGCTGCGATTGCTCTGAAGCCAATGCCTTAGCTCACTTAAAAATATTGATGGACCTCAACTGAAAGTTCAAACAGTACTTATGCAGGTCCACAATACACTTGGGCACTCTCTCATACATACATATATATATATATATATATATACATATGTATATGTATATATATGTGTGTGTATATGTATATATATATACATATATATATATATCACATCTCCTTTTTATTATTCTACTATACAAGCTTTAGTTACTCACCTTTTCTGCCATCTCTTCAAACACATAAAACTACCGAGATCTCCTCTCTTTGCAATGTCCCTGCAGGCCCTTGGCTGGAATAATTACATGATTCCTCTAATTCGTTCTCCCCCATTCAAGGACCAGTGTCACTGAATTCCTAAAGTCTTGAAAATCATACTCTTGTCTAAAGATGTAGCTCAGTGGTTGAATTCTCCCTTAACTGCTTACTTCAGCACCAGAAGATAAAGAGAAAACCTAATTCCTAGGTTATACTCTAACCTTAATTATACTTTAATCTAGTTGGGGTTTGCTGTTTTTAGTTGTTTCCAGGAAGAAGATAAGTCTGGTCCATGTTACTCAGTCTCATCTAGGAGCAGAAATCTGGGCATCCTCTTCTTGACTTATAGATGCAGGAGGGCATCTTCTGGCTTTAGTCCCACCGTCCAGCAAGAGACATTTCCCCACGCCTTGTGCTCATTCGCAGTAGCCATCTCTAGGCTGCAGTCTGGGGTGCAACCGTGCTCGTTTCCATCCCCCCTTTCCTCCTCTTCTCTTCCATTCTTCCCTTTCCTCGCTCTCTCTAACTCTTTCCCCTCCCTGGCCCCACGCTTCCTCTCAGATATCCACCCATTATTTCCAACCATGGGATGACTGGACCGAAGCTAGGATTTAGGGGGTCAGTGGTAAATAAGACAGTATCCTTCCCTCAATGCGCATGTGGCTTTACTCGTTATAGTTCAAGGTTCATGTGGGATGACTCGGGGCAGGGAGTGAATTACACTGTCATTCGGTTTACTGTGACACGGTACACACATAATAGTGGATTTTTTATTATTGTTCAGCATAAAGTCAGACACCGTGGCTGTCAACTTCTATAACCAGAAACAAGGGAGAATAATAGTCCCCACATGGTCGCAGTAAATATTGAATGAGATCATGAACAGGAAGTCGCTACAGCACCAAGAATATAAGAGATGTTCAATAGATGCGCATTCCTCTTCCGTATTCCCTCAGTCCCGGGAACTCCGTGCCTTTCGTAAACCAATACTTCTACATTATAGTTCATACTCTGTGTGCTATGACGAGCCAGGCAAACCGCGAATTCACAGATAGTCTTATCATCGTGAGTCTACATCGTATGCATTCTTAGTCTTTGAGTAGAAAAGTAAAGTAATACAATTCCAAATGAAAACCTGCTGTCCTTTCCTCCAGAGTGAAGCCTCTTAGTGACCTGCTCGTGGTGCGACACCATTATTATTGAGTGTCCTTTCAGGCATGCACACGAAAACTGGCACCGGGAGGATCTGAGTTCTGAGTCTTCAGCAAACCCTAGGGTCACCTGAGCACTTATTTCTTTATTAGTTTCCTATAAAATTCCCATCGTGATAAAGTTTCAAAGGTTCTTTGGAACTATGGTCTATGCTCCCTCTTTACTGCATTAAATGCTGGCAGTGCTGAGGTCTAACCGAGTCTGCAGCGCAGCGGTTCTGGAAGCCCACGGGGATATTTCAGAGATGAAGGTGATTTCTATAGGAGCCTTAGAAGATGGTCTAGTCCTGGCTTAGAGAAAAGGGGATAAGGAGACTTCAGGCTGAAGGGATAGAAGGAGGGAAGAATCTACCCTAATGTATGAAAACACGCCCCGGGTTTAGGTACATTTATTTCTGGAGAGATTGACCTCCCACTAACTTTCTGTAAAGAAAGCAGCCAATGAAACAGCTCCCCAGATCACCAGCGAACAAGGGTAAACAGTCACAGAATTAGAATTTGCAGCAGGGGCAACGAGGAAGCACATTAAATAAAGTCATCACGTGTCTGGCCTCTTTCCCATGCTCCTCTGCTTCCCATCCTTCCGCCATGTTCTTTCCCAGCATGCCTCCTGCACTCACAAACTTAACTCTCTCACCTTACCACCCCCCACCCCACCCCCAGCCTGCAGTCTCCTTATCCCTTTTTCTCTAGGCCAGGACTAGACCATCTTCTAAGGCTCATAGAGAAATCACCTTCGTCTCTGAAATATCCCCGTGGGCTTCCAGAACCGCTGCGCTGCAGACTCGGTTAGACCTCAGCACAGCCAGCATTTAATGCGGTAAAGAGGGAGCATAGACCATTAACTCAGATTTCCCCAGTAGTGTAGCTAAGCTCATATGGAAGTCTGGAGTGATATTCATTGATATGCAAATCTCTAAAAAGGATTCTGGGACACAGAGTTTTCCCCCATAGGATCAGAGTCCAGCCTGTACTTAGCAGCCTCGCTGTGTGGTGGGTGGGGGATGGGAGCTTAGAGGAAATCAACAACATCCGAAAGGCTAGGTGTGAGAAACACACAGGCAAATATTATAGTTATACATAATAACATTGCCTCTGCTGACCACAACCCCTACATCAATGCACAGCTAATGCTCCTGGGACGCCATCTGTTTAATAGGCACCACCTTATCTCTGTCCCCGGCTTTTACGTTGGGTCAAATAAAAGTACCAGGAAAGGACATGAGAATGTTGTAATAAGCAGTCCAATTAAGAAGCGCTCTGTGTGTGTGTGTGTGTGTGTGTGTGTGTGTGTGTGTGTGTGTGTGTGTGTGTGTGTGTTTTCTGAGGGCTCCTGAGAGCTCACTGCAGGAAAGGAAATCTCATGTGATTTGGTGCAAATTCATGCACATGCACACATTTCCGCCATGTGAATGCAGGAGAGAAGAGCCACGGGCACAGGTTCATTGTGCAGACAGATCATTTGCACATCCAATTAGGTGAGAGGAGGAATTGGAAAATCCAATTACTTCATCTCAGGTATCCAAAGTTGTTATTTCCTCTCAGATGTATTTGCAGGTTAAAAACCACCTTGACTGGAGATGAAATCCAATATTCTGTATGTGCACCTAATTCTTGTACAGTTTGCATCTGCAACTTCTTACTTGCATTCCGGGTTGAGTTCTTCTTCAGAGTGTGTCTTTTCCTCCTTCACATATGTAACTGTATTAAATTTAGATATTTTTTCAGAAAAAAAATTCATAAGAAGAAATATATTGTCATTATTTCAACAATGGTCCCGGCAGAGTTTTGAAATATTTGTTTTGCCAAATACATATTGTTCTAATTGGTCTTTAACTCTGCCTACTGTGGCCAAAGTATGTGAGCCCTACCCAAGTAACACCAGAATTTTCCAAATCTTCTTAAACGAACCAAACAGAGCCGTGTGTTATCGACTGTACAGTTTGATGGAAGCCCGGTTTATCCGTGCAGTGGTTCCTGCGGCTCCTACCTCATGTGTATCCAGCAGCACCCAAGAGGCGGCCTGAGAACTGACCACTGAAAACAGAGAGCAAGGTTAACAGAGGTCTTGGATCCTGTATCTCATCCTGTACCTGCTGGGCAGAGCACTCGGCCCCAAGGGAAAACCACTGTTGGTCAGAGTGTGTACTGAAAAGATTGGCCATCCACAGAGCAGAGAATAGCCCCAGTACCTAATCCAGGGCTTAACACAGAAAAATATTAATTTCATAACATAAACTTAAATATATATATATGTGTATATATATGTGTATATATATATATATATATATATATATAACAAAACATATGTTAGAAAAGTTAATTCTAGGAACTTCTGGAAATTTTCAGCTTTTCTATCACCAAAATAGCACCTCTTCTAGAAATGTAAAAATGGGTCCATATATGGGGAATGAACGTATGGATGCAATGTGCCACACTAGTAAGCTATAAGAGAAAAAAAAATCATAGAATCATCTCAGTGGACACACGAGCACCTCAGCACATCAGAAGCAGAAAGGAAAGCGTCTTCCTTAAGTTGACAAGGTTTACATATCAAAAGCTTATAGAAACGTGATGTAATTAATGAGAAAATGAGACATCTCCTTCAACTGGATATAGAACAAGATTTACTCTTATTTCTAATGCTGTTAAAAATGGCTCGCGTTTTAAGAAATGATACATAAATAAGAAGTGTTGAGATAAAGAAGCAGATGATCATTGCTTGCGGGGAATATGTTCCTTACCAGTAAAATCAACAGAGTCAGTGCATATGCCGTTATAACCAACAGCATCATTCAAAAAGCTTCCTAGGTAGAAAGTCACTTACAAAGAAATAATGTTTTCTACATAAGCAACAGACAGTAAGGAAAAATAACTTAAGGAAAACTTGCAATAGCTTTAAGACTTTATAAAACGTTTAGAAATCATGGGATAGGAAACACTTCAACGTATAAGATACAATGGGTGCTATTGGAGTCTGGTCAGTGAAATGAAACGGTGGAAGAATGAGGATCCCAATAAACGGAGAATTTTGTTGCTCTCCAGACAATACTGACACGGGGACATAGAGATGTAGGTAGGCTAGGAACTGGTGGTGGGAATAGAAGTGTACCTATTTTGTAAAACTGTCAGATTAAAATTACTAACGTTCCCTGAGATCCTCACAACAGTTTATAAACAAAGCTGGGTATCCGGAGAGCCCTGGGAAGTTCAGGGGTCCACCCCTAGGGGGCAGTAGATAGTAAGATATGCCAGATAGACCTCTCCGCGCAGGAGCCAGAAGCAGGAGAGTTGAAAGTTTATGCACACCAACATGAACAAACTTCTGAAGCATAGCAGTCAGTGGGAAAGGAAGAAAGGACAGAACTAAGTCAGCAGCCTAATACATTTTTGAAAAATAGAAAGCCCACGGGAAAAAAAAAATGCATAGTTTACAGTAGTGCCTACTGCTAAACAGGATAGTCTGATGAAGTGTAAATCCTGTTCTTGTAAAGATAAAGGGGAGGGGGAGGCAACGCAAGGGAAAATGTAGATAAGAAAATGATGGGGAAATTAGTGAATGAATGAATGAATGAATGAATGAATGAATGAGTGTGTCTCAACAGTTTGATACTGGCAAATCTTCCACGAGCTGAGAAGCACAAGCAAGCCTCACACCTGACTTCATTCTGTATCATTCTTATATATTCTATTGTTCTCTGTGTCTATCGTTCTATATATATTCTTGGATTCATATACTGCATTATGTCTATTGTGCGGTATCTACATGAGGATGCATTTTTAATGATCAAACCAATATAATCAACTACCTGAGTGCCTTCCAAAGAAATCAGACAAGTTCAAAAAATGTCTGAGACTTTCTTTCCTGTCATAGTCACAGCCCACAAACGAACAATTGCAGGGTTAAAGCCCAGTTAGCTATAAAATTATAGCTATGCCTAACGTAGATACGATAGCTACAAAAGAAATTATAAATATAGCAAAAAGAAAGCAAGGCAAGAGGAGGAGTGGAGGGGGGAATGTGTAAAGAATAAATCTAAAAGTGGCATTACCAGTTCCTAACCAAATGAAAAACGTGAAAAATGGAACGTACAGCGAGGCAGAAAAGAGTCTTCTGGGTTTTTCGGAGACCTCCTTGCCCCCTTGGGAAGTGGATTTGAAAGTCAGGAACTCTGCAATCTTTCCTAGGTTTGGGAACAAATTCCCAATTGTTAGGGGCATCTGTTTCCATCCGTGGAACTCTGCTGCCACCTACTGGTAGCAGCCTGCTACTTCTCCAGGAACCCTACTTGTTAGCCCCAGGCTACCCACAAACCATGTCCCTGGTCCCTCGGGACTGAAGTCTGGGGATTCACTGCTGTCAATCACTCTACCTAGATTTTCAGATCAATACATGTATGTGTTCCGAGGGTAATTAACAATAGGCTAGTTTATCGACTAGGTGAGTTTCTGTCTTCCCATTATTTCTTTCACTTTTGAAAATCAAAGAAAAGACAATTATCACTCGAAGCATGGCCGCTTCCCTGTCTTTCCTTTTTCCCCCCCAGGAGAGGTGTGAGTTTAATTAAGGAAAAGAATCACACGTTCTGTGGTAGTTTGCAAAGCACAGAGTGTGCTGGTGTCTAACAGGACTTCCCCTTTTCTTGTAAATACCAAGGAATGCTTTCTCCCGGCTAAGGTGTGAGCTGTGCAGGGCAGTAAACGATGTTTGTAGAGTGGTCCGATCCTCGTGGATGGTGCTCACCAGCTTGGGAGGGGGCCAGTAAATGAACTTAATGTGGTTTTGAGTTCCAGAATAATTACTCAGGTTTAGCTGGGGTACAAAAGGGGGGGGGGGAACTCCACTGAATCATCGAATGAGTCCTTACTTGATCAAACAGCAGTGATTTGAGACAGGAAGTATAGTAAATTTTGGTCAAATTTACTTATTTCCCACAACTCACCTTTTAAGTTTGGTCCACGAGATTAGTTTGCTGTGAAAGAAATAAGATTCCATTTTATCTTGACTCATCGAAGCTCTTTAATCAAAGTCAGTCACTACCCCCCGCCAGCCCAACACCAAACCCTCCATCAAAGGCTGGCCTGAGAATCCCACACAGAGATTCCCTGAGCAGGATGGATAATTAGGAGCTTGGTAGTTCCAAGTCCAGCCTTGGAGAAAAAGAGATGCCAGAGATGGGGCCAAGAGGTGGATCTATACAGAGAAGTGTCCAGGAAGGAGGTCAGGGGTAATTACCAGGCTGTGAGAGTCCGTGTACACCTTGGAAATTATTGGTCCATAAAATGTCTGGAGATTTATACCAGAAGGCTCACATCTCCTGTGTTGTGCGGCAAGCTGAACTAAACCAGCCAGACGTGATGACTTGAAGAGAGCGTCTTATTTAGGGCAGTAGAAGGAGCCAGTGGAGAGGGTTTGAATGGAGTTATACACAGTGCCCAAATCCTACCCCTACCAGCGGTGGGGTTCATTCCAAAAACATTGGGGGTGCACGGACTCAACTCCAAGAACTTGCAAACTGGAAAGAAGAACTTCTAAGCTCAGAGAGGACGCTGCCTTTCATTTGCCTCATTTGACTAGGAGAGTGACTCTCCCAGACCCAGGCACTTGTATTTCATGCTCTGATGACTGCAAGTCAGCTGCCTTCTCTGATGTGCAGGTCAAGAAGTATTGGTTTATTCCAATGCAAGAAGGGAAACATATCAACAGGATTTGTGGACCGTCAGTTGACGGTCTCTGGTGTAGAAGCTGAGAGAGAGACAGAGAGAGAGAGAGAGAGAGAGAGAGAGAGAGAGAGAGAGAATATGACTCTATGAAGTTTCACTGGCTCTGGGACCCAAACCACATAAGTATCAACCTGTCTACGCCCAGGCTTTCTCTTCCTAAGAAACCATGGATGCCCATCACTATTGAGAGGATTAGATGAGGGCAGCTGATCCACCCTTGGCAAGCCCTGGGCAGCCCTTGCCCCTTTCCACAGAGAACTGGGAGCCCTTGATAAAGATCAGAGCTGAGCCACTATGTACTGCATGCTATCTTAGCCCTTGGGCCACGGTGCTCCCGGGGGGCAAAACAGTCTTCACTGAGGTACCTTCCCAGGCCCTTCCGGCCTTTGTTTAAGCAGCTGAGTCATCGGTTACATCACTTCAAATTAGGTATGCATGAAAGAATGAATATCAGGAGAGTTCTACAGCCTGTACTTTAGACAACCCTGAATGTTTTCAACAAAACCACTGCAAGATCCCATAGAGACAATGTAGAGTGGACAGCTGTTGGGGAGTTAGTTTGTGCCGGGTACTAGGTGTTCCTTCAGGCCTCACCCCACCACTGAAGGGAGACAGCAACCCTATACCTACAAAATGGGCAGAGAAATGCAGGCAGGCAGAAGGCCTTCGACAAATGTGCCCCTGCTCCCATTGGCTTGGGTGGTGGCATGGAATCACACTTACCTTGCTAAATAATGTGTCAGAAGAATGATCCTTTCCAGCTGAAAGGGTTTGCAACCCCATAAGAACAGGAATGCCAACAAACCAGAGCTCCCGGGGGCTAAACTACTACCCAAAGACTACACATGGACAGACCCCATGGGTCCAGCTGCATATGTGGCAGAGGATGGCCTTGTTGGACACGAATGGGAGGAGAAGCCCTTGGTCCTGCCAAGGTTGGACCCCCCCCCAGTGCAGGGAAATTTCAGGGTGGGGAGATGGGAAGGGTTGGGTGGTTGGGTTGGGGAACACCCTCATAGAAGAGGGGGAGGGGGAGGGGATAGGGAGTTTATGGATGGGAAACCGGGAAAAGGGATAACATTTGAAATATAAATAAAAAATAAGAATTAAAAATAAGAATACTTTCCTTAAAGTATTCAGTAAGACTATTTTTCACTTCCTTAGTCACAGATGAAGAGAAGCCAGGTACTTAGTACTCTACTATTAAGAGTGATTTCATGTTCCAGATGCCAAACTGAACACATGTTTGCATTACCTTTGTCAAAACTTCTCATTGGAAATAACATATGCATGTATGAGACAAAATCCAGGCCTATCCAAGAAAATGTGGATGGGAGGGTAGAGACATAAGATAGCATAACTTGAATTTTTTATTGGTTTTTTGTTTTGTATATTTGCTTGTATATGTGTGCGTACATTTCCATGTGTGTACGCACACACATTTCTGTATGTACACATATTTGTGAATGTGGAGGCCAAAGGTTAATAGTAGGTATCTTCTTCAATTACTGTCTACCTTATTCTTTTGAGACAGGATCTTTCACTGAAAATGAAACTCACCTGCTTTTCAAGTGAGCTTTGGGGATGCGCATTAGAGTTAGAGGTCCGTGCCACCATACTGGCTTTTTACATGGGTCCTGAAAATTTAAACTCTGCTTGCAAGCACTTTACGAATTGGGCTTACTTCTCAACTTCTAATTTATTATATTTAAACTAAAGAAGTCAGATTGGTTAAGTGAGATGCTAATTAAAAAAAAAAGAGTCAGAAAAGTCAGGAGAAGGGACCAGGGCCAGCTGTGCTGAGAAGAAAGGCAGAGAAATTGATTAGGGAAAACCATGGGAGGAGTTTGTGGGACAAGGCTTCCTATGGACACTGAGGCTTTCCCACTAGACCACTAGAGTCAGAGTTCATGACCTCCAGACTAAAACACCAGGAGACTGAGCCCTAACATCTAGTGGTGAAACAGCCAGATGAAAATGATGGGGGCTCTGGGCGACACATTTTTACTCTGAAGGTTCCCATCTCACAAACTGGAGGGGGAGAGGGCCAGGCTACCTCCAAGCTGTGTTTTGTGACATCGGCCTGCTATTACGTTAGAAAGTCTATGTCCTACAACATTCATGTACTGAGACTACATGTCCAAAGCAATATCGCTAAGAAGTGGGGACCTGGGGCGGTCATTATGCTGTGACTTCTCCCCTCTGCCAGAGGGGAAGACTGATTGCTCCTTCTGCTACTAAAGAATCAAAAGTAGACGGTGCCTGAGGAATGACTGCCTTCTCTCCACATGTGTATACACACTTGTACGTGCAACACACACATTTGCATGAGTCCAGACACACACGCATGCAAGGAAGTTTTCAAATACAAGGTACCTGAAAGATCTATCAACCCGGGTAAGCAGGGTTCCTTTTCAATGATTAATTAGTAAAAAATCGCAGCTAGAAAGGCGAGTTTCAGGTTCACCAGCAGCATCTTCCATTCACCTAACTTGCAGTGAGACCGAGACCCTGTGGACAGACAGCTAGTAGGACGTTTGTCCCTGAATGAGAGCTGAAGGGCATGCCAACAGCATTGAGTCCCCGGGTGCGTGGCGTTCAAGTTCTGCCTGTGTTCCTCACACCGTCTAGACTTGCAGCCAAACATGGCAGCCGGAGTTCTTTCTGACTTGAGCATCCTGTGCGCAAATTTAGGCCTGACCAAAGCTTCTCTTGTGCTTTTCATGTTATTTCAGTTCATATACCCCATGAATTTTATTAGGCCACGGTTGAGATTTCACATTATTGTTATTTTTACTTCGTCGTAGTTGTCTCTGGGATTGTTTATTGAAATAATTTCCAAATTAGTACATGGAGAACTATTTTTAAGAGAGCCTAATGATACATAAATACCAAACCACGCCAGGCACAGTAGTGAGGGTCTGTATTTCCAGCACGTGAGAAGCAAAGGCGGGAAGATCATGAGCCAGCAGCTGCACGGCAAACTCCAGGCCATCCTGGACTACATAGTGAGACCTTGTCCAATTTACCAATAAAGTTATAGCATCTTGCCTTCATTCAACAAACCAATTTCTAAGAGAGGCGCTATCTGTCTTCTTATCCAAATAACGGATTCCAGCGAGGCATTCCCTTGACCCCGCGGTAGATTTTGCTTGCCCACTGTTCTTGAATGCCTTTAGCCATTCTTCAAAGAGCCATTGCCTTGCTCTGCCGCCATAACTCAGAGAATAACCAGATGTCCTCGGCAGTCATTTGTCCACAATGACGGTAATATTTTATGAAGGGCAATGACAGGCAACATGTTTCTGAATTCCATTTAGCCTCTTGAGTTTAAAACAGTGGGAGGTGGAGCTCCAATGTCCTCCAAGATTACCCAAAGGAAAGAGGAAAGTGACCAGGTGGCAAGGACTCCCTAAGTGCTAGATGCTGTGGGAGACAACACTCACTCGCTGATTTGAGAAGGTGGGTTAGACAACATGGAATTCAAAATGGTCCCGAGATACCTGAAGTTGTAGCCAATCCCATAATATTCTACGGGGTAAATATAGACCTCTGGATAGAAAGCGAGGCATGAATAATTTAAAGTAAGCAAAGAATGAGAAGGAGATACACTCCAGCCAGCAAATTAGAAGCGGAGAAAAGGATAAAAATAAAAGGCCCATCTTTTAATAAATACCTTACTGATATTACTGAGCAATTTATAAATAAGCTTCTTTGCCACCAGAATTCTAAGGTTTTTAAAAAAAAAAAACCTGATATAGATATGGAGTGTTCTGCTTAGTTTTTTATTTCTATATTAAAACATTGACTAATTGGAGAGCAAACTGTTCATTTAATCCTGCTGCTTCTCCTTTATCACCAGGGAAGTTGAGGCAGGAACTGAAGCAGAGGCCATGAAGGAATGCGGCTTACTGGCTTTTCCCTTGTGGCTTACTCAGCCTGGACCACCCACAGCGGGCCTGACCCTCTCGCATCAATTACCAATGAAGAAAATCAGCTAATCTGATGGGAACATTTTCTAAATTGAGGTTCCTTCTGTCCAGGTAACGCTAGCTGTGTCCCCTTCAGAAGAAACTAAACAGAAGACGGGTGTGGTGGCTCACGCCTTTAATCCCAGCATTCAGGGGGCAGAGGCAGGCATATTCTGGGTCTAAGGTCAGCCTGGTCTACAGAGAGAGTTCCAATATAGCCAGGACTACACAGAGAAACTCTGTCTCAAAAAAACAAAACTAAACTAAACAGGATAGCTAGATAAATAGATAGATATAGATAGATAGATAGATAGATAGATAGATAGATAGATAGATAGATAGATAGATAGACAGATACACAGATAGATACACAGATACACAGATAGATACACAGATACACAGATGATACATACATACATACATACATACATACATACATACATAGAAAGATAGATACATAATACACAGATGATGGATGGGTAGATAGACTTATACTCATAATTACTTAATAATTTTTCTATTTACAATTAGCAGACACAAACACACACACACACACACACACACACACACAGTTCACTTTTCCTTCAGTATTTCCGCACCCTATGTCAGAACACTGCAAGGACATAGCCTTGGTTTGCAAGTATAGATGACTTCATTGTATTTCATTCGTTCCATAGTTCAACTTATTCAAATACGAATGATAGTCCTATTTTGGAGAGAGAGAGAGAGAGAGAGAGAGAGAGAGAGAGAGAGAGAGAGAGAGAGAGAGAGAGAAACAGAGAAACAAACAGAGAAACAGAGAAACAGAGAAACAGAGAAACAGAGAAAAACAGAGAAACAGAGAAACAGAGAAACAGAGAGGGGAGGGGGAGAGAGAGAGAGAGACCTAGGTGACCTTCATAACCAAGGCCACAGACTGAGAGGACAGAGGAGCCCTAGCTCCAAGGGCACCAAGAGGTTAAAGTAAACAAGAGCCACTCAGAAATGCAATAGTAACCATGAGAGGCAGTGAGGTCCCGTCACCAGTAAAACTCCCAAGAGAAGTTTAGAAGTATAGAAGGCCCCTATACTAGAGAAAAGACCCTTGAACTCGTTCAGAAATTTAAGAGTCGTAGGAATAATCCAGAAAAGGGTATCTTGTAGGGCCTTTTGAACTTACAACCCCAATTTATTGGTGTTGACATTGTAGTCATCCTGAGAGCTGTTCACATACAATCTGATTCTATCTTCCTTCCGGGCATGCCTCATATGTCTTGGTGAAGGCCAATGAAATGTAAGTAACCCATGTTGCCCTGTAAAGGCGAAGCATTAAGAGTCAGGCTTAATTCAGTTGCTCCATAGCTATCACATTGCAAAGGCAAGTGGTCTCCTTCAGTGCACATCTCAGCATGACCCCAGCGAAGAGAGGGCCCTGCTGACCGGCAGAGGACATGCAATGTGGATGAGTGTTAAGAATGTAGGGGTTTGAAGCATCTGATATGGGAGGTTTGTTGCCTCCTCATAATCTCAAAGTGTCCCGCTGGCCAAGAGTCTCACACCTGAAGTTCTCACAGACAGCCTGCAAAGCTACATCCTACATTCCTGAGCTGAGGGGTTAGTCGTGCTGGGCAGTTGTAAGGATAAGTTGGTGACACAGACCAGATGAAGTTCCAAGTTAAGCATGCGAAAAAGACGAGAGGAAGAATCAGACAGGGAGTGGGAGAGTGTCTTCATTCAAGGGAAGTGGGAGAGTGTCTTCATTCAAAGGGTAGAATTATCCCTCGGAATCACTTGGGCACAAAATCCAGTAATTTACCACCTCAGCATTCTCTTGTCTCCCAAGAGGAAAGCAGCACACTTTCTTCCTAGGGAAAAAAAAATATTGACCTTTTCTTTCACACAGACCGACTAGCAGCAATTTAACTATGATTCCTGTAGACGATCCCCCAGGACGTCAGTCGTGCAAGGGAGAGTATTGATTTTTATCTTCTTAAAAAATAAACTTGCTAAAATAAGCACATTGGTGATGGCTTCTGTCTTGTTCGGTTTTGTTTTTAATGTGGAAGTTGGTTGATTTTAAAAAAAATAAGCAATGAATTAAGAGACGGGACTGATAAGAGAGGATGGAGATGCTTGGGCTTCCAGACAGAACACCTACCAAGAATAACATCCCACTCCTCCTCCCCTGCATCCTCGGACGCAAATGCTTTAAATATAGATGCAGTCCAGTCTCTCTTCATGAACTTCAGATCTGCATCTCTGGGCCGTTCCAGCAAGACAGGAGCTTTACTGGGAAAGGAATTGTATGGAGGCCTGTGTGGACCTAATTGTCCTTGCTAAATGTCCAGTCCCGCCACACCACCATGGTTGAGAGCACTCAAGTGCGCAGCTGGCTGCCAGAGTTGTTTCTGCACAAGGAGAACCGAAGGCAAAAACTGAAACCTCTGGTTTGCAGAGTTAAGAGTGGAGGCTTTGAGATGAGCTCAACCCTCTCCCCCTAATTCCTGACACTTACAGCTTCCAGTAAAGAAGACAAATGGACCCCGAAATCCCAGAGGCTTGTTTATGGTGTTACTCCTATCTCTTGCTTGGCTAGGTGGTACACTGACTCACCCCAGAAAAAGGGCATTGGAGCATTGCTAACATCAACTGAAAACCTTTAGATAGGTAAACAGGCCACTTCCCTCTGTGACCTGTCCCCCAGTAAAGGTGTGTAGGCTCTGGGCCAGAGCACTCTTGGTTAACACAGTCAGGCCTTGTAGATTTGCTTTATTTTCAAACGAAAGCCAAGAGCGTTTATTTGACCAACCCCAATGTTCCAACGCTATCTTCGATCACAAGTAACTTGAAGTTGAGGTCCACGGGCCTGCCTCATTCCTTCAGTCGGATGGGAATGTTGTGTGTAATTTACGTTAACTTGCTAAACTGCAGCAGAATTCCTTCTGTTCAGGAGCACTCAAAACCTCTCCACTGCACAAGCAGAAAAGTCGGCGACAGAGGGTAAGAGGCCGCCACTAAAGACTGTAAATGCTTCGTTGCCGCAAAGTGGGATTTCACCATTCCATGGTCTTTCCTATGTAAATACAATGTTTTGTCCTAAAATGCTGTCTTCTTTTGGTTTTGGGGTCCTGACTTGAGACTGGCCGACTCTCCATCCAAAGCAGCTGATGAAGTCTAGATCTCTACCACTTCCTTTACCTGGCTACCACACTTTCAGGCCACTGTGCGCCTGCTCTACCTAGCCCAGGGCCAGGTACTGGCACTGGTCACTGGCTAGAGCAGGGGTCACTACACCTCAGTTCCCACACATGCCTTCCAATCACTCACCCCCCTCTTGAAGCACAGGAGCCCAGTCAGCCCCACCCTGTGTTCCGTACAGAAGCTGTCCCTGTAGAATTAGCCTCAGTTAGCCTGTCCCTGGGGCAGTCTCCTCTGTGGTTCTTGTTGGCAGCATCCTCTCATTCCCGTGTGTGAGTAACCATAGTCTGCCTTTCATCTAGCTAGTTTTAGTGTGCTATATACTGCCATCAAAGAACCCTTTTACCTCATATAAAGCGCCCCAAAGAACTGAGAAGAGCCTTCTCATGGCCATCCCTCCTTAGATCAGACAGACCAAACACATAATCTGGAGCAACCCCACAGCTATTTGGGTAGATCTTACCAAGAAAATATTCAAACTGCTTGCTAATACAACCAAGTTGATACTTGCCATGGTATAGCGACCATGGCAACCAGAAATATTGCAGGATTGGTAGGAGCTACAGCCACTAGGAACACTCAGGGCAGTCAGACATAAAGAGACTGGGTTTATCCTCAGCACCCACGTTACGTGCATTTCCACTCACCTCCCTGACTCAGCAGGTAGTAGAGTTCCTGTCCTACAGCAGACACCTCATAATTGAAGGTCAAAGGCATGAAATGCAAGATCCCCGAGAAATAAATATAGACAAAGTATTTATCCAACATTCAGTGCTTGTCTGGTATGTTTCAAGCATCTGGTTTCAGAAGTTAGGCTAACACAAATCAGGGCACTTTCACATCTGAGAAGCAAACAGCCACCAGCACTAACTGGTCCTGCTTAGGAAGCTCCTCGATGACTTAGTTCAACTAGTATCGAGACGCACAGCTCACCTCCTAGATGGAACATATTCAGAACTCCCTGGGAGAAGTGGCTGTCCCCCTTCTCCTACTTCCGTGGCACCCATCACCTTACACAATATCCATTTGCTGGCTCTGAACTTCCTAAGGTCAAGGACAGTCACTAACTCTTTTTCACATCCCACATGCTTACTGAGCAGAGCAGAGCTAGGGACCTGACAGGTGCTTAGCAGGAGCTGGTTGAATGAGTGGAAAATAATTAAATCCATTTCCTTCTGTGCGCCCCTTCTGTGTGAATGCTGAGATATATGACACAGGTGGAGAATAGATTTTAGTGGGCATGAGAATTTTCCAGAGGACCTCTTCAGTGCTGGGCTAAGTCCTTTATCTGACTGTAGGTTTAGGAAGACAATTGAATGAACCCCTTTCCCAAACTCCCAGGTAGCGCTTATGCTGCAAACACAGGGACCACACTGTGAGTTGCAGGTCTGAAGGGCGGTTTGTCCCACTGACATCAGGTGTGCACTGGCTCACAAAGAGACAACACTAGGAGACCATCAGTGACGAAGCTTAGGGCAAACATCCTGCAACCGTGCAGTGGAGACGATACCTAAAGACCAAGTCAGGCCTGACTTTATTAACATTCTTTAAACCCTAAAGAGTACCCTGGTTTATCAGAAGTCAGCCCACCAGTTAGCTGGACATGGCGGAAGAGAAATACTTGCATGTACCATGGGCAAGCAAATATCCAGTCCTTACTGACAACAGGCCCAAACTATACACAAGCAAATTTCCAACAATAACCTGAACAAAAAAAAACTATAGCCATGTGATAACCATGTGAGAGGCATGTGATAGTCATGTGAGAGGCATGTGATAGTCATGTGAGAGGCATGTGATAGTCATGTGAGAGGCATGTGATAGTCATGTGATAGCCATGTGGTAGTCATGTGATAGCCATGTGATAGTCATGTGATAGCCATGTGCAGTAACATTGCATGGATGAATCTCAGAGAAGTGAGAGGAAATGCATTCTGTTTATGAAATTAATCTGATTTGGATCCAGAATGGTTCCTTTGGGGAAACAGGGGAGGAAAAGAATTGAAAGGAAACCTGAGGGATGTATCTGGGTGCTATGGCATCCCACTCCTCCAAGGGAAGGGCAGTTACAATGCACCACACAGTGTGACATTTTGCACTTCCTGCCTGTTTACTATACTGGCAGACATGGGTCTTTTTAAATGAAAAGAAAGAAGAAGAGAGAAAGTAGTTAGAATGAAAGCAATCACGAAGTGGACCCGATTCCTTACATCAGTGCCTGTGTGGAGGCTGACAAGGGTGATCTCAGAGCAGCAAGGAGGAGGATGTGAATTCTTCCAAGAAGCCCAAAGTTCAGGAACCACTACAGATGGTTTCCTCTAAAGCGGTTTTCCAGGCTCAGCATGTGACTCCTTCACAAATGGGTTACATATAAATGAATTTATTACATGAAACTTGCATAACAAGTGCATGCATATGATAGATTAAAAAGACATGGTCGTGTGTTTCCCAGACAATGTCCTGTGTGTCCCTGTCTGGCTCAGAACTTTGTAGGCAGCTGAGGATGATCTTGAACTTCTGATTCTTCTGTCTCCTCCAGAGGGCTAGGATTAGAGGCAAGAACTACCACACCTAACTTTATGTGATAGGGATGTTAGCCAGGGCTTTGTGGATGCTCTGTTTTTGTTTGTTTGGTTTGGTTTTGGTTTTGGTTTTGGTTTTGGTTTGTTGCTTACATTTTTATTAAATCGGGTATTTCTTATTTACATTTCAAATGTTATTCCCTTTCCTGGTTTCCTGTCCATCAGTCCCCTAACCCCTCCCCCTCCCCTTCTATCTGGGTGTTCCCCTCCCCATCCACCCCAACTTGCTGCCCCCCCCCGCCAGCAATCCCCTACACTGAGGGTCCAACCTTGGCAGGGCCAAGGACTTCCCCTTTTATGGATGCTCTGTAAGCACTCTACAATTGAGTTACATCTCTAGCTCTACCTGATTGATATCAAAATCCAGAAGATTTTATAGCAAAATTTCTCAGAGCCTTTCACATTGACCTTCTCAGCACTTGTTTACACTGTGAGGCTGGTTAGGTAGACTAGGGATGAAAGTATTTAGGGTTCAATATCCACTCTGAAAAAAATGTTTTTCCCCCATTGGTTCCTGAGGCCTGTCCTCAATCAGAAGCTCGAGGTTATGCTTGAATATCACCTCATAGAGTGTGTTCTTTTTTCCTAAACTACATTGTTAAAACAGCCTCGCAAAGCCACAGAGAAATCCGAACGATCTTAAATCCTGTCCTGGAAGATGAGACCATCTTTGCCCCCAAATGGTTTGAAAACACAGCATCCCGTGAACTCTGAAGGCCAGTGCACACATCTGGCAGGCCTAGAAACGAGCCTTCTAACTGATGTACGAACAGTAAATGGTCTAGACAACACCACTCGGCCTCTTCCCTTTTTTAACACTCCATAAACCTGTGTGTAAGTGCAGGTGAAGGCGGTCGTAAATATCGAAACCACCGGAGCAGGGTAGCCTTTGATTCTTTGTTGTCACGGGCTAATTAAAACACAAGCCGAACATAAGTCAGTTCTTTAATGGAGTTTACCAGATGTGTTGTAACTAGACTTTGCTCTGTATGAAGTCTGCGTATAATAGCTATAATTTTTTTATTTAGTACAGTGGCCTGCTGTAGTTGAGGGTGTGTCTGTTTTTTTGATTACAAGGTCCACGGTTTAAGGAGCAGGAAAAAGGATGGTTAACTACTGAGAACATGTTCTCTGGGCATTGAAACCATGATTAATCTAAGCCCTGTCCAGGAGTGAATTCTTGGATGCCCTGCATACTGTAGTTATGCGCCGTGCCAGAGACACCCCTGGAAGTATAATTACTGACTTTTAAAAGTCACCTTTCATCCCAAGAAGCCCTGGCTCTCTCAAAAGCGATAGAAAGCCATTACAAATTACAGTTAGAGTAATAGCTTCCACCATTCAGCCATCACTTAAGAAGCACTTCAGCTGCCGAGAGCAGGAAAGGTCAGGCTTGCTGGGCCTTCCCTCCTTAGCTGGGAAGCCATGTGGATCTCTCCCTAGTGTGGTGGCCACCAGGGATGGCCAGGCAGTACTGAGCATCCACACTGGCTACGCATTCCTATAAACAGTCTCTCAAACTCTTGGGTACCATCATAGTTTTAGGATGACATGTAAAGGCTCGGGTTTTCGGTGTTTGATTGATAGCTAGGGTGTGATACTGGGAGGCACTGGGAACATTGGGAGATGGGTACCAGCTGATGGAAGTAGGTCACTGGCAGCAGGTCCTTGATGATATGTCCTCCCTGCCCCCTTTTGCTCTCACTCTTTCCTTCTTAGCCATCAAAAAGTGAAAACTTCTCCCATGTTTCCTCCTCCACAGTGTTTGCCCAAGTGTATGATGTTAAGTAACCATGGACCAAAGCTTCCGAAATCACAAACTAAATCAAATCCTTCTTCCAGGAAATTGTTTCCACCAGTTATTTTGTCTCATGGATGAGAACTGTGACTGGTAAATGCACCCAGGACTTCCAATCCTGTGATGCTGTTAATGAGCCAAGAAGGGCATGACTTCAAACCACCTCTTATGGGTCAATGGCCTTTGCTTGCCAAACTCTGAGTCAGGGCCCGTCCAAGACTCTCCTGAACCCATGATTCATGCATTCTTTAGTGGATGCCCTTCAGGCTCTCCAAAGTCAGAATTCCCCAAAATGGAATTCCTCACTGTCTTAGTTAAGGTTTCTATTTCTATGACAAAACACAATGACCAAAACCAAGTTGGAGTGGAGGGTTCACTTCAGCTTACAACTCTCAGGTTACTGGTTGCCACTGAGGGAACTCCAGGCAGGAACCTGGAGGTAGGACCTGAAGCAGAAGCCATGAAGGAAAGCTTCTTATTGGTTTGTTTCCATGGCTTGCTAAGCTTGCTTTCTTGTACAATCCAAGAGCCTGCCAGGGGTGGGACTGGGAAGGTGACACCATACACAGTTGGCTAGGCCTTCCCTCATCAATTATTAATCAAGAAAAAGTGCCACAGACTCACAATCTGGTAAGGACATTTTCTCAATTGACGTTCCCTCTTCCCAAATGACTCAAACTGAGAAAGAAAGAAAAAAATCATTAATCAGGACAATCTTCTTCTTAGGTAACTACTCTTAACTTCCACAATTCAGTTTGCTGAACCTCAAAGTGGATTCATCCTTGATTTTTTTCTTCCTCATATTCACATCTACCCAAAACCTGCCAATTCTACTTAATACCTCCTAACCACATTTCCACCATTATCTCCCATATAAATTCAGATTAAAATATCTATTTCATCCCTTAAGGACAAGAGTTCTCAAACAGCAGTGACTCTCCTCACCACCTAATCCCCAGGGGATGTTTGGCAATGTCTGGAGTTACTTTTTCAGTTCCCTACCTTGGGACTCGTGATGGTGTTATCGGCAACCAGTGAGGAGAGAGTCAGGGATGCTACTAAATATCAGGTAACACGACAACCCCACCACTGGGGACTCCCTGCCATACTGCCAGGGCAAGCATCTAATGGATGTGTCCTACTAAGAACCCTCCAAATGCCATTGATCTTAAAGTGAACCCCCTCGACTTTAACAGACCCGAAGAGAATTCCTTTCACCTGGTTTCTCTATAGGCTCCATACATGAAGAACTCACCCCAAGACACCTGCACTTCTCCAAGTTTCCAGGGCCTTGCCTCGAAATTCTTTCCTCATGCTAACCAAGAAATTCATCCACATTAAGTGACTGACAACCCTCCAGACTTCAGCCTAGACCAATCCCTACTCACAACACCCCACAGCACAAACACTGTACTATCCCTTGCCTCTTTATGCTGCCACTGAACCTATGTATACTATATGTTCAGAGGCCCTTGTCCATCTGTACATCCATTGTAGCTTTGTGCTGTGTCTGCCTTACAGTAAGGGACTCATGGATGGTCAATGAAGTAGGGAATCTGCAGCTTTGTTACCCTGGGGAGATTAGATTCCTTAGCTTTTCATCTTCAGGAACAAAACATCCAACATAAGCAACCCGAGGAAGGAGGAGGTTATTTTTACACCTGGTTTCAGGTTCAGTCCAAGGCTGACTGGCCCCTGCACAGTGGGAACTCAGGGTTGCTCTTCATTTATCTGTGACCTGGAAACTTGGAGCATGGGAAGGAGAGAAGGGGAAAACCACGATATGCCCCAAGTCCCCTCTAATGACTTCTTTCAACTAAGCCCCTCTCATGCCTACCAACAAGGCCACCCTGTCATGAATCCTTTAAGGAGTTAACCAAGTGATGAATTCAGAATCTCATAATCAAACTGCCTCTGGAAATATAATCATACACACACACACACACACACACACACACACACTCCCATACACACAGACACACAAACACGAACACAGTCACACACAGGCACTCACACACACAAACATAGACTCAGTTAAATTTCCTTCTTCCCAAATAACTGGTTTGTGTCAAGTTGAAAAAAAAAATAAAACATTAATTGGGACAAACTTCTTAGGAAACTACCCTTAGCTCCCACAGTTTAGTTTGCTAAATCTCAAAATGGCTTCTCCCTTGATTCTTTTCTCTCCATTCATATTCACATATACCCACATTGTCACTCATACACACACACACACACACACACACACACACACACACACACATACGCACGCACGCGCGCACGCACGCACAGAGGTGGGCTTTGGAAATCTTCTAGGTGCTTTTCTTTTTGGGGGTTGTGGGGCAGGAACTTTATAAAATTTATTCTCGATATTGGATGTTACAAACTTTAGGGTCTTTGAGATATGCAGGATCCTTGTATGTAACTGGCATAAGTCTCATTTTCTGAGCTCTCTCAATGGCTTTAGTTATTTCCCTCTGTTTCTTTCCACAAAGACCTGTTATGTGTCTTCTGTAAATGCACCCAATAAATGGAGAAATAAATGGGGACAAAAGCTGCACATTCTTGTAATCTACGCGTTTCTCACACAAGACACACTTAAGAGGCTCCTTAGAGGGGTTTTCCACGGGGATTGGCAGGTCCTCATTGCTGGTTACCTGTTCATACTGTGAAAAACATCATCTCCACAGCACAGAAACCACGTGAGTTCTGAGATCCATGAAGCCGCCAGCCGCAGTTGTCAAGGTCTTCTTCCCCACACTGCTGCACACAGCAACCAGAGCTGCCATGGTTCCCTGCCCTTCCTCTTCCTTTTCAGTGTCTTCCTTTAACTGAGGTTTAATTTTTGTTTGGTTGGTTTTGGTTTTTGACAGTTTTATAATTTTGATTATCTCCCCCTCCCCCATTTATTATCTTCATTTAGCTCTGTTAACCCTTCCTACCGGCCCCGTCCCTATATGGCATTATTTTAGATCCCATTTAGTTTCACAAAGGTCATCACTATGATCGCTGAATCAGAAGTATTCCTTGGAACCTGCCATTGGGTTCACAACTGAAGAAAACTGATTCTACCATTCCCGGAATCTATCAGTAGCAAAGCACTGAGCAGAGAGGTTTAGGCTCCCCTGAGGCCCTCTTCCAAGCACTGCTCACTGTTGATGGGGCCATTCTTGTGCAGATCCAGTACAGGCGCCTGTACACAGTTCCTGTGAGTTCAAAACTGTAGTGACTGTATCTTTCGTAGCAGATAACATCTGGACGTCCTTTTCCAATCTTCCAGATTTTACCTCCTTTCTGCACCCCCTCCTCCACCTCAATGTTCTCTGAGCCTTGGAATATGTGGTATACATGTTTTACTTAAGGCAGACAGAGCCCCCATGTGTCACTGTCTCTTGGTACCTTGTACACCCTCACCACACTACACAGGAAAAAGAGGTTTCTCAGATTGTGATTAAGGCTATAAATTGACAATTGGTAGAAACATAAACATTTAGAATACAATGTGATGCTATGCCAATTTAGCTAAATAACAGTGTTTAGTTCCTCACTAGGACCTATGACTTCCCCAACTATGGGAGACCAGGTTTACAATACCACTCCAGGACTACTCTCCGTGATGCAAGCCTCAAATCCAATCAAAGAATGACTGGTTACACTATCTACTACTTAATCTGAATCAAGGTGACAAACAAAATCAACCGTGATAACTTTGGAGAAAACAAAACTTTACATCTTAAATGAGCTAAATTTGCATATGTTGATTTATTTATTAAATTAATATCTCAGGCATTTGCAAAGGGTTTTATGCACCTTCCCTATACAGATTAGCACATCCATACATATCTGCAAGTATTTCACATTCATACATATGAAGACATTCACAAACACAAGTACACATGAGCATAGGCATATACATACACATAGGTAAATACAGAACACATATGCATGCTCAGGCATACACACACAGCTAACATAAAGCCAAAATGAATCAGCCTTGATTATTTACACACTTAGCAACAAAGGTCTTGCCTCCTGTGAAGCAATGGGCTTCATATCTGGCAAACACCTTAGGGGAAAAAATTTATCCTGCGCCCTAATGTTTCTGCCTGAAGCTCTCATCCCCTGTCAGTTCCAGTACTCGGGATCTCACAGGACAAGACAACCTTTCTATCTGATAAGTGGCATGATTCCATTGAGCTTCACTCCTGTTCTTCTCTCCTTTAGTGTTCCTTCCTTTCATTTCTTTCCTCATCTGAAAACAGCTCCATTGCATGAATATCTATCTCAGGATATCTTTGGAATAGGAGTTAGTGTCCATAGCTAAATTATTGCCAATTCTCCCTTTGGAGAATAGATTTATGATATGTATGCCTTTTGACCCGATACTGTTCGTTTCCAGTAATATCTCCTTCAATGCACAAATGCTAACCATCAAGAATCTTTATATTGTGGTATCGTTTTCAAAGGCAGTAAGTTTAGAATGCCCTTAAGCATCCACCTTTGAAAGGCAGCTTCACAAACAATGGTCCATCTACAGAACAGAAGCCACTTTTGTAAGTACATGGTGACCCTTGGCATACTGAAGAGACATCTTGAAAGGCGTTGCATTACAGGCAAAATGCAAACTTAAGAACAATATACCTTCTTACCTCCTAGGTAGGAAGAGAAATAGAAAGGAAGAAGAAATAGAGGATGACCATGCTAAGGAAGAAAAACTGTTCATCCCGTCTTCAGCATCACTTATGGAAAAATAAGGTTAGGAAAGACAAGTGTGTAGCAACTCAAGTACCAGCTGGACAAGCAGAGAGTAACCAGCATATCGGAAAATAGACATCACTATGTTTTCATTAGTTAAACATAATCTACTTAACTAAATTACCTCACTGAACAAGCAGACGAGCTCACTGAAAAGACCGAGTAGGAATGGATAAAGAAGTGAGTCTTCAAGCAATACACAGTACTTCTATGTAAATATATCTTCTTGTATTGAAATTGTGATCCTTCCCAGGAAGTGACTTCCCAAAGACAACAAAAGGTGGTAAGTGATTAACTTGGCACTATGTACAGTCAACCAAAATTTAAAGTATCTTTCCTAGGTGGTTCAAAGAAAGAAAACTAATATTTTACTAATACCTTAGTAGAGTTTCTGATTAAAGGAATATCCTATATGTTGTTATTATTATTTATGGGTACATGATGTTGCCTAAAAGCTGTTTCCAGATGCCAACAGACACAGTACTGAAAAGGAGCCATCACTCCAATACTCTCCTTACAGCAACAGCTGTGAGGACAGAAAGGGCCACTTCCCTGCCAGGAAAAGGATAGAGTGGGCAAACGGATTCTGAGTTTTCGTTAGGCATTTTCAAATCTAGGCCACTGCGGACTCTTGAGCACATAAGAAAACATTATACCATCTAGGTGTGTAATCTAGATCTGCACTCCCAGCAGTTATGAGGCTGAGGCAGGAGGATCACAAGTTTTAGACCAGCCTGAGCTTCATGGTGAGACCCTGAAGTAGAAAGCTTGGAAGGAAGGAGGAGGGAGGGATGAGAGGGAGAAGGAGAAGGGAGGGAAGGAGGGGTTATGGAGGCAGGGAGGGGTAAGAGAGGGAGGGAGGCAGGAAGAGAAAGAAAATGGAAAGTGGAGGTAAGAAGGGAGAGAGACCAAAATAGGCTGGAGCAAGAGAAAAAAAATTATACTAAACCACTAGAAAAATTGTCAACAATTCTTTGAAACTCCAGTAATCAACAAGGGTATTTTTTTTTGCACTAATAAGAATTTATTGAACTTCCTATGACATTTTTAAAAGTATTCATTCACTTAATTTCATTTTTTTGAGACAAGTCTCATATGGTCCAAGCAGGACTTGGATTTACAAGTCAAGGATGACCTTGAATATCTGATCTGCCTGCTTCTATGTCCCACAAGATCACAGACGTGCACCCCAGGATACTTTCTCACTTTACCATGGCGTTGGTATTTGCCTATGTAGATTATAGTTAGTAGCCCATTGAATTGGGAGGAATAGTCGTTGGCCAGCAAAAGATTTCTGTCATTTCTGGTGTGAGGCTATGCTTATGTCACTGAGAAAATAATGTTCTGCTTTTGTCCCACTTGTACAGGATTCACTCAAGATAACAAGGGTATTTTTAAGTATTTACCAGTACTCACCAACAGGCTTCAAAGGTGCTCTGAGTTTAAGAAAATTTGGACTCTATTGGGCTTATTAAATATCAATCCTGAAACAACTCATTCAAAGCAGCTATGGAACACAGAAGGACAAACCAATGAGGGAGTGAAGGGGGTTGCAGACAATGCAGATGACTACATAGTGCTAGCCTACAGGATGACTCTTTCCTGTTCAGGAATGACTTGAGGGGAATGCTATTCTTTCTTTGTGTCACTCACACAATCACTGCCATTAAGTACAGCACCACCTCAACTCCACATACTTTGAAGGAGTGTTTTGTGTTTTATATAATCAGTTATCACATACAAGTTACTTTAGGAGTGTAAAATGAGGGAATTCTTTCCAAACTTAAATTACCCTAAATATGACCACTTTGTAAAAGGACATCCTGCCAAGATTCCCCTCCTGTATGAAACGCAGATTATCCAGAACTGCTTTCTTGACTTGCAAGATCAGACCTAACTTCATTCCCGAAGAAGAGAGGTGAGCTATCTGGGGGTCCCATCCTTTCACCCACCAAGAAGTAGAACCACAGTGGAAGATCTCTCTTCCTAGGGGTAAGATTTGATTCTAACTCGTGTTACCCTGTACCACTCTTCAATCATGCATGTCTGCTGGTACAAATACACATGCATACGAACCACACACACACACATACACTTGCACGTATGTGAATACATATACATCTACCCTCATGAGCAGAACTACACAGAAGTTTCCTTTGTGGTGTACTACTGATGTCAATATGGTAAATCCATAGAGATCATCGGTCTGAGCTTCCTTTTTTCTTCCAGCTCTGGGTTCTGTATCTGACCCACACCCCTTCCAGTTTGGATCTCAGTATTTCAAAGTCCTAAGAAAATCCACTATCTTACACATAAAGCAAATGGAATACCTACTGGATGCAAGTCCCTGAATCCCATGGTCTCTGAATCTAGAATATGTAGAAACACCTGAGCTGGTCACATGACAGCTTCTTAAACAAGAAGAGACAGATGAAGCCGATCTATTTATAACAACTATTCACATACTCAAAATCAGCTAGATAATATTTTTTGTAAAGTTAAAGTACGATTTCATTTGGCAGACAATATGCATTTCCAAAACGTAAGTGTCAATGAAACTGTCCATTATTTAATTTTCTTCCCCTTAGACACGAGCCACTCACTTGGTCAATTTTGTAGACCCTTAGACTTATCTATTTCTTCAATAACACCCTTTCCTATAACCAGGGTTTGTGGAGAGAGGGAAAACAGCATGGTTCCACCCTTTCTCAAACTTTCCCCTTGTCAGCGAGGACCCAACCAGACCATGTTACATGCATGTGAGCTGACCCTCCACAGCCTCTGGTCTCCACCAGGTAGTCAGAGTGATGCTTGGATGCTTATCTCATGACATCTTTACCCCAGGTACCCAGTGCACAGAGGTTCTCAAGACCACTGATAAACAAGTCAATGAGTGAGTGACGCACTTCCCAGAAGCCCCGGCACAGCCCTGCAATTCACAGGGAATATGTCCGCCTTTATCACTGATTGCAGCAGGCTCTAGTTTGCCAGCAAGAGTACAATGAGAATAAAACATCGACCTTGAGACTTCCATTTTGATTCATATGTTAATGTCGGAGAGCTAGGATTGAACATTCACATATTCCAACTACAGAAAGTCTCATTGTTGTTTAAAAAAAAAAGAAGAAGAAGAAGAAAAAGCTTTGATTTTTAAAGCTTCTGCTTAAAGTTTAGCTGGAACCCTACCCACCACCAGGTGCTTTCGCTGGTGTGGATTTAAAGGCTTGATTTTTCGAAAGCATAATTAACACCTCTCTAATATTTCTTCTGAGTCTGTTCAGGTCATCTGACAAAGCCAGCTACTGGAAAGAAATGATTTAACCCATAGGTGTTGAGAGCCAGCCAGTGGGAGCACCCTGCATCGCTTGGCTGGGAAACTCCTGCCAGCAATGTGAGGGTTAAGCCTACTCCTGTCATGTTTGCCCTGAACTTGCCCAGTTAAATTGCAACAGCATGGGTCTCCATAATTATCTAATTGTTAGTGTTGTGCCTTTACGTAATTTATGATGTAGCGTTAAAGTCTGACCCTGGGTTTGAAATGGAGTGCAGTACTGCTGACATCGGAGCTCAAATTAGTAGGTAAGCACCCAATTAACGGTTGTGCTTCTGAGCTTTCATTTCCATCTGACCACACTGCTACGCTAATCAGTTTTCTAAGCCTTTCACCTTCGCCATAACTAACAAGCATTTCTCTCCTTTTTATGTCTGTGGGTGCCCTGCATCCTCATAAAAAATAATCTCCAGGATGCTGTCTTTATGATTACTGCTGAAAGTGGCTTTCTGTGAGTCAGCTGGTGACCTCAGATGCCCTCCATGGGTGAAGCCAGAGGCCACCTAGATGGGTCCCCACATCCATGATGCTTTCATCCCCGCTGTGGCTTTTCTCAGCTGCTGCAGTCGCTCAGCCTGGAGGATGGATCGCTTTGAATATTCAGATCATGGAGATGGTGTATGCTCTCACTCAGGGGGCCTTGCCAAGAGGTCTACCATGTCCCTGACAGCTGAGGAAGAAAGGAGGGGATTAACTCCGAAATGGAGAGCAGTCAGGCACTGTCCCTTTTCCAAATTCATAAAGCCTTCCTTTTTCTCCATGACCTTCTTCTCCACCAGATATCTCTGCCTGTTCAAATCTGGAGCAGAAATATAAGAGCGTCTTGGGAGAGTCAAGGTACCACTAAGATCTCTGCCCTTGTAGTGAGGGAGACTTGGACGTATGTGAATGCTCACTTGAGCAGGAAAATGACTTGGTAATTACCACACACTTGTTCGGCTGTGCTTGACTGCTCCTGGGTCTTCACTCATTCTTCCTTCTAGAACCCAGCCCACATCCATTTAGTTAACTGAGGCCACCCCCACCCTCCATCCCCCCACCCCCACCCACCTCCCACTCCCGCAAAGCTGAGAGAGGTCATTAACATGCCCTGCCCCTCGTGAAAACTAAGAACCAAATATATAAATTGCACCATCCTGAATATATTCCCTGGTGGGTGCTTGAACTTCCCTCCCACTCCAGGTTCACCATCACGTGTACCTGACCAGCTACTTCTCTGTGGAGTTCATGCTCCTTCCAACTTCAGTGCGACCAGAAACTTTATTCAACACTAGTAGCATCCCAGTCTAAGTGCCAGAAGCCTATTGTTCGACTTATTTCTAATATCTTTATTACTCCAATATAAAATTCTTATTATGAAAAATGGGTAGAAAGGAAGCTTCTTGTAAAGGTGAGGCTAAAACTCACCGCCACAATAGTGCCACCTGAGGACATGTCTGGGATCCGTCACTTGACAACTACTGTCAATTTAATTAGTGTCGCCCGACTTCGCCAGTTCTCTGAAGTAGTTTTGCCCTAGCCTTTGAGCCTTGGGTCCTAGAAACCTGACTAAGGACAGTTGAGGAACTGAAGAAAGGACATGCACACAGATTCACAGACAGGAAAGACGGAATCTACTGGGGGATCATCTACCAATAAACCAGGCCCCGTGGCATGTTCATTAAGTATAAGCTCACAGGGGAGGGGTCAGCTACTCTTCATAGAAGGTGCCTGTCTCAGGCTGTAAACATCTCAGAGAGGGAAGCTGTAATTGCTCATCTGTGAACACATGTGCACTTAGATCCCCCCAGCCCCCATTTTTCCTGAGCTTCAGGGGTTAAGGCTCTGCTACTCCTATGGGACTGAGCCACTGGACTGAGCCGTACCAGGGTCAACAATATACACTCACTCAGGACGTCTACAGCTCCCACGTGCTTTCATATTCGTTAAGTACAGTGTTTATTTGTCTTTTGAAATAAGACAGAGGATGCCAGCCGTTCTGTAGGCTATTCTTGAACACAGAACTCAGTAAGTGGGGAAGCTGGGGTATGAGCTTAATTCCTGAGATAGGAGAGTGGCTCTGTGGGTAAGAGTATGTACTGCCCTTGCAGTTTCCAGCAGCTGTATGGAGTCTCACAAACATCTGTAACTCCAGTTCTAGGGGACGTGTGTGTGTGTGTGTGTGTGTGTGTGTGTGTGTGTGTGTGTATGTGTGTGTGTATAAAAATCTTTTTTAAAAAAACGAGTAGACTCCTCCTGTTGGACTACACCTCATTTAAATGCTTTCCAGCACATAGCTAGGTGTCACAATCTCCCTAAGGGTCTGACTGGAGACAGTAAAAAGAAAAGAAGTTGGAATTGCACTGAAAGAACACACCAGCAGCACAATAACTGAGAAGCGGCTTTAGAAACTCCCTTACTGTGGTGTCTCTCCATGTTCTCACCCTCTCCCTCAGCCCTTCATTATGTAAATTCGTCCGGATAAATTCTGATCAAGTCCAGCTAGTTAAGAGCAATGAGGACACATTAGCATACCTTCATCTTTGATCAGAATTTGATTAGAATCGTTTATGGCATCCAGATATTTAAATGTGTCAAGTAGGCAGATAACTCAAGTTCTTTTGGAACTATGTGCTGCTATGAGTGTACGGATAGTATAGAGGCCCAAAGATGTACCAGCATTGCAATGGGGACTATCTGGGACTCTTGCTTAAAAGACATGGTAATGATCTACAGAGAAGGGGCAGCTCTTCCTCCCCAGAACTGGAGAGAACCATGGCTTAACAGGAAGGTCTGGTAAGAGAGGAACATGGCTGACTGAGGAAACCCCAATGCCTAACTACCTCTGTGTGGTTTGTGTTCACAAAAACTTCAAATTCTTTGACAAAAAACCTTTATTCATGTTGTGTTGCCCAATATAGATTTGTGGAAGTAATAAGCAACTGAAATCTCCCATTAGTCACTGCTAAAAAACTCAAGTTTTGAAATAGAAAACTTTGGATCCGTACTTCAATTAGCTGTTAACTGAACCCAGCCAAGTAACTTAATCTTTCCGAATAAGCAGCTATAAGGTGGGAACAGCACCACTAATTATGCTGGGTACGTGTGTGGGGAAAAAAAACGTAATGCAGATGTGCGTGAAGCGCACTGCACGAAAGTCCTGCTCAGCAGCCTCCAGCTCCTCTTCTTCAGCCTGAGAGACAGAAAAGCGTTCCTCAGTTAACAATTCAAAAACAGTCCCTGAAGAAGAATCTGGCAAACAAGGGCTAGGTAAATAGCTCAGTCAGCTTGCAAAATGTTTGCCACACAAGCGCAAGGGCCTAAGTCCCATCCTTCGCACCCACAGAAAAGTCCAGGTGCAGTGACATAGGCTCGTCACGCCAGCACTTGGGGAGCCAAAGACAGGAAGGTGGTGAGGTAGTGGCCACGAAACCTAGGTGGATATACGATCCTTGAGCCAGGAAGAGAGCCTATCTCACAAAGCAAGGCGCATCTGTTCTGTTGTGTCTGGAAAACGCTGTTTCTTGGAGTCATCTGCCCCATCCATCCACTGGGCTCTTACAACCTTTCTGCCTCTTCTTCCTCATAGATCCCTGCGCCTTGAGGGGGAGAGTTTGAGGAAGACATCCCATTCAGGGCTAAATTCAGAGACTGTGGCAGCACATTCAAGGCCTGCATGGGTTCAAGCCAGAAGGAGACCCAGTGCTGAGAGGTATCAGTGCATACAGGCTCCCACCCTAACCGAGAAGCTATCGACAGTTGACACTGACTTACAAAGGAAAAATGACTTTTCTACACTAGAGCGTCATTGGGTATATAAGCCATATTTAACTGGGCCTTGTGCCCAGCAGTAGATGGCCAAGACACAAATGAACTCAATGGTATTTTGAATATGCTTGGCCCAGAGAGTGACACTACTGAGAGGTATGGCCCTGTTAGACTAAGTGTGGCCTTGGTGGAGGAGTGTGTCACTGTGGGCGTGGCCTTTAAGACCCTCATCCTAGCTCCCTGGAAGCCAGTCTCCTAGTGGCCTTCAGATGAAGGTGTAGAACTCTCAGCTCCTCCTACACCACACCTGCCTAGATGCTGCCATGCTCCCACCTTGATGTTAATGGACTGAACCTCTAATCCTATAAGCCAGCCCCAAAGAAATGTTGTCCTTATAAGAGTTGCCTTGGTCATGGTGTCTGTTCACAGGAGTAAATCCATAACTATGATAGACCCCAACAACTCAATAAGTAATCTAATTTCAAAGTAGGAGAGCTCCTTCAATAGAGGCTTAAGATTTAAACACCCAGTGGTTACAGGGCAGAAATAAAACTCAGCATTGCTAATCACTAGAGAAATGCAAAGCAAAGCCACTAGGGTGCAGGCAGGGGCCTCTAGAGGAACAGAACGGGGAGAATGAATAAAACTAACAGTTAATTTGGTGGGTGGAGATACAGCTCTGGGGTTAAGAGCATTTGTTGTTATTGTGAAGGACCCAAGTTCAGGTCCCAGCACACGCATGGCAGCTCACAACTGTCTAGTGTGTAAATCCAGTTCCAAGAGATCTGATGCCCTCTTCTGTCCATCAGATGCACAGACATACATGCAGGCCAAAATAAATAAATAAATAAATAAATAAATAAATAAATAAATAAATAAATAGATAAATAAATAAATCCACACATAAAAAATAAATAAATCTAGCAGGGGTATTCATTAGATTAGCTCTCACCATATCGTCTAAATAATCAAACAACGGCAACCTTCACGTGGGACAAACAGTATCAGGTAGCTGGCTGCTCAGTCCATGAGGCTGGGTATCCCAACAGTCTCTACCTAGTGCTGAAGGCCTGGAGGAGTTCTGGAGCGCTAATAGTCTTCGGTGAAGCGGGTTCTGATGTCACTGAGAGAACCAACAACAGCAGCCACAGCAACGACAGAGTAAGTGAGCTTACCAGTGAAACACGAAGGCACTGTGGCTAATGCTTCTCTGCCTTTATCAGGCGCCACTGGAAAGTGCTGCTGCCCTTAGGATGCACCATTCCACTTCAGTGAAGCAGGTCATCCTCACAAGGGTACCAATCAGGACACCTCTTAGTTGACTGCAGATCCACTCATGAGGGCATCCCAGATTGACCATCCCAGATGCTGCCTCGTGTCTATCCAAACGTCTGCGATCCAAAACCAAAAGACAGCAGCTCTCCGTGAGGATGGGGAGAAGGCAGCACCTGTGCCCAATGTTTGCAAGAACATCAACTGCTACAATCATGCTACAACCCCTATACATGTGTCTCGAAAAAGTTTAAAATGGCATGAATCATGCTATCTAGATACCTCACTGATGGGTAAATATCTGATGGAAGAGAAATCAGCAAGATACCTGCACCTCCATGTTCATTGTTGTCTTATTCACAATTGTCCAAAAAAAACCCATATTGTACCCCTGTGTTTACGTCAGTCATAGTCACGATAACCAAGATAAGAAATCAACTTATGTGCATCAATAAATACGTGGTTATCAAAAGTGTGCGAGGTAAACATAATCGACGGCACCCATTTTTTAAAAGGAGGAAATCTTGATAATGTTTTTCTTTTATTGTTTTCGTTGTATTTTAATTACGACATTTCCCCCTTCCCGTTTTTCTCTCCAAACCCTCCTGTATATGCCTCCTCCATCTCTGTCAAATTCATGGCCTTTTAAATGTACTATTACATTCACATGTGCATATGTAAACACAAATATATTTCTAAATACAACCTGCTCAGACTGTATAATGTTACTTGTACATCTGTTTTCAGGGCTGACCCTTCGGTATTGGATAACCAACTGGTGCGCTCACCCCTGGCAAGACTACTTCTCCCACTCTCAGCATCCCTCAGTTGCCTGTAGTCCTTTGTGTAGAGTTAAGGCCTCCTGGGGATTTCCCCATCCACTTGGGAATGACTGCTATTCCCATTCCAGCTCATGTGCAGGCTTACTATTTTTGACAGCATGACAAAGACTAGAGGAATTTATCCTGAGTGAAGTAAGTCAGAGACGGAAAGACAAATACCGCATGATTTCACTTAGGTGCTGGATCTAAAAGGACTAGACTCGTGAAACAGAATGACTAAGTACACTGAAGTTTAGGAGAGCTGGGTTAAATTATACACAGTTTCAATTAAGCGGGAGGAACGAATGAAAGAAGTCTGTCTTAAAGCCTGGCAAGTAAAGTTAAGGACAAAGATTTAAATTCCCACAGTCCCTGAAAAGTACCTATCGGAGTTAGAGAAATGACTCAGCCAGGGCGCAAGCTCTTGTACAATCGCGAGAGCTGGAGTTCAACCCCCAGCATGCATTTAGCAAGCTGGGTAGCCAGCCTCTATCCACAGCACGAGCTCTGAGGGATCTGACACCCTCTCCGGCCTCAGAGCACAGAGGCATGTGTATACACCCATACAGAGAGGTGCATATACATAATTCAAATAAATATTGGAATTAAAGTTCTCTCATTTAAAATTGCTTATAGGATAATAGATAATTTTAGTAAGCTCAGGTGAATTACTATACCGTGTGTGTGTGTGTGTGTGTGTGTGTGTGTGTGTGTGTGTGTGTGTGTGTGTGGTGTTTAAACATCAGTTGTATACAATAAAATATGCAATTTTACTTATCAATTAAAAATTAAAATAATTTTGAGCTTTATACTCATGAATTTCCAATCTAGGATTAGCAGCTAATTTTCAACAAAACTGTAAAAGTAAACCTTGTTTTTCTGGATAAGAAAATATTTACCCCATTAACGCATAAAAACAGAGGGGAAAGAGCAGGATGACCCCATCTTCACTTTTCAAGGGTTCGCATAAGAGACAGGTGGTGACTGCATTGACTCACACGGATGCACATCAAGGCAATTTCAGGAAAGAAAAGATAAGCAGCCATATTTCATTTCTTCGGCATCATTTTAATTTCAGCAGCCTCCACTACTATTTGCTTTTCCTGGAGCCCAAAACCAAAATGAGAGCAAGCACTTGCAAGAACACAGAAGCTCCCCAAACAATAATAGTTGTAATATTCCCAGTTGTCCATCCAGCATCTATCGTCATATAGCCATCCAGTTATAGAGTCAGAATATCAGTCCATGTTAGAAGCAAGATGCAGGAACTCTATAAATAGGATGTTGTGTTAAGATATAGACTTGGGGAAGGGAGGGAGGGCATAGGCAAAGCCATTGCCTTTGCACTCACCTGGGCAGGAAGCTGGGAAGGAGGTATAAATGGCGGCCTCCAAATGCAAACCTCAGCCCTACACTTTTCTCTCACATCATTTAAAGCACAGTGTGACAGGAAAGGCTGGCAACCCCGGCCACAGAGCAACACACAGGAGAATGACAGGTATGTCTGGCCTTTCCCTGGCCCAATCTTAGGGACATAGAACCGGCTGCTGTAGCTAGGCACTGTGACTCGTGCCTATAATCCCAGAAGTTGAGAGGCTAAGGCAGAATGATCAGCATGAGTTTGAGGTCAGCCTGGCCCACATGGTAAGAGCCTGTAACCCTTTAAAGGGGCGAATGCCTCTATGTCCACCTTCCAAATCTCTGAATTTTTCCTGTGGTCAGCCCCAACTTAAAACAACACCTAATGAGATACTGGGAGGCGTTTCAGCGAGGGACAGAATCCACTGGTAAAGATGTTCCTCACCAGACACTGAGCACCAGACATGAAGCCAGCAATTTCACTTCTCCGTCTCTATGTCCTCAACGTTTCTAACTGCTGATGGATAGCACTTAGTGTCCACATCCTTTAAGCCTGCCCCGGTTGAGCTGTGTTTGTCTTGTACCATCACGGTGACTTGGACTTGTCTCCTCTTTCTAAGTTAAAAAGAAAAAAGTTTGAAAAAGCGACCCAGGAGATCATGGCTTCCCTTTGCCCCTCTCTTCTAACTTATGAGTTACAAAAGAAAAGGCACCTTAATAGAGAGGTAATTTCATCCAAATTTCCTTGAATCCCCAGACATCTGTTGACTGCCTTGCTGTCAGAAGAAAGTGTGTCCTTCCAGCTGTATAGTCTACAGGGCTTTCATTTGTCTACCATGTTTTAATATCTATTAGTAAATATTAATCTAAAAGGATGGATTTAGGGCACAGATCCCAGTCCTCTTGTCTTTTCTAATTTCCTAACACGGGGAGGGCTTTTTTTCTCTTATAAACTCCAAAATAGGTGAGCCAAGGGGTTCATCTCTCTGTCCGCACTGATACATGACCGTGTGCCACCCAGCAGGGGATGCGGTTTCTTTTCAGATTCTTCTGGCAAAGCCCAGAATGTGAGTTGACCCTCATCTGCCGCAGGATGTGAATTCTAACCCTACTAGTAACTGCATCTTGTTGGTAGAGGACACATCTCTTCTGTGTTCTTGATTAATAAGAAGAAGAAAACCACTCTTTATTGTGTGTTTTAATTATATCTCAAATTTCCTTTCAGCACCACGGAGCTAGACCTTGACAGAGTCCAGCCATCAGCCATACATTCATATCTGAAGTCATCCAAATTCAAAGTAAAACTCACAGCAGACTGAGTCCAGGAGGACAAAAACAACAGAAACATTGCTCGGTGGGTTCTGAGCACTGGGACTGCAGTGAGCTTGAATCTCACTCGTGTCTTTATCAAGATGCCTAGAATCCTTCCAGTCTGAAAAGACTGCTCTTGAACCATTCTTTCAAACAAGAAACCTAGCTTCAGCCTCTCCTATGACTTGGGGGTTGAAATCTGCATCCACTTTGTCTAAGCTTCCCTGGCCCACTTCCTGAGTCTTCAATCTGCATCTGAGAATTGAAAAGATTCCTTCTCACTACAGCAGACTCTCCCATGGTCTCATTCTTCAGAGGTGACTTCTCTTGGCCTTAGAGGCACCAGCTCAAGGTGTTCCAACCCTCTTACCTGATAGGAATTGCAAATGTGTGAATTACATCAATTCACATTCTGCTTCCTCCAAAGATACAGCTCAGAAAGAGGCTCTGTGTAAAGAAGTCTAATTTATCCTTTTACACTTTGAGACCCAGAACACAATGATGACTGAACAAATGGAAAGTCTCGAATCGAACAGCAGGCTCTTGGCCTGTGAAGGCAGGTACTCCGTGCCTCTGGATGACTGTGCCAAACCCAACAGGCTAACGTAATTCAGGGACTTAGATGTACTGAATTTTAAACAATCCAGACATCTATGATTTTACAAGAAATCTTCCAGACCCAAAGTAGGCTTAAATTATGTTAAATTCTATGTAAGTCAGCACAGAGACCCCTATTGTTATGGTCTTCCTCCAATTACTGTGGCAGACAGTTTGACTCTCCTACACGTGACTTGTTGTCCGAGATGTACGTTCATTCATTTTTCGCAGTTTTAACTTTTTTGAGATGTTATTCATTGCACGTTTGTGCAAGTGTATGCAGTACCCACAGTGGCCAGAAGAGGGCATTAAATCCTGCAGATCGCAGTTACAGACAGGAGTGAGCCTCCTGTGTATGCTGGGAACAGAACCCAAGTCTCTCTGCAGGAGCAGCAAGTGCTTCTAACCCCAGAGCCACCTCTCAAGACCTCATTTTTCATTTTGTTAAATCCACATCTTAAGTCTATTTGAAGAACTGGGGAGCAAAGAGAAGACTGGAGCCACATCGGGTAGAACCTCTGTGTATTCAAAATGACACGTACAGCTAAAATTCTTAAAATGGGTCTGATAATCTAAGAAGGTAAGAAAAGAGAAAGAGTGTTGAAAAACTGATATACAAGTGAAAAAACAGCAAAATTAATCCAATCACATTAAATAGTACATTAAGCATAAGGATACGGACAGCCCCTCTTAAAATGTAGATATTGATTAAATAATAATAATAATAATAATAATAATAATAATAATAATAATGCCTAAAAAGCTAAGACCATCCTATGTTCTATCATCAAAAAGAAAAACATATATTTAAATGTTAATATAAAGATACATATAGGTTTAAAATAGAAGAACTGAAAAGGACATACCATAGAAACTCAGCCCCCAGAAAACTAGATATGGCTTTACCAGCAGTGGATTACATCAATTTCAAGATAACAAAAAGCAGGTGGCTGGCTCAGTCAATGAAGCACTTACAGTGCAAGCTCAAGTACCTGGCTTCAATCTCCTACACTCATGTTAAACAACAGCAAGTTTAGTAACATACATTTGTAATCCCAGTGCTGAGGCAGACACAGGTAGATCCCTGGAGTTTGCTAACCAGCACACCTAGCCTATGTGGCCAGCTCCAGGTCAATGAGAAAGCTTGTCTCAAGGAAAAGGGGGATAGGGCAAACAAAGATGGACAGCACTTGATGAGCGACACACAAGACTGTCCTCTCAACTGTGTGACACACACAAACACTTACACACAAACACACATACATGTGAGCATACTTCTACACAAAAAATAAACAAGGAAGGACAATTTATAATGCTGAGTTAATCCATTCATTAGGATGACATCATAATTGTAAATGACTGAGCAGCTAATAACAGAATATCAAAGCATAAAAACAAAAGCTGAAGAATCGAAGAACTAATTTCTTCTTCCTTCAGGAAACAGCTCAGCAGTCTTGGGTGGATATTGTATTGAGAAGAGTGCTCTATTAGTCATGGTTCTCAAGAAGAAAGGAATGAATAATAGAAAGATGGATACATGAAAGTCCTTAACAGGGGGTATTGGCTCATATAATTGTGGAAGCAGAGACTTCTCACAATCTGTTATTGATAAGCTAGAGACTCAAGAAAGACGGTAGCATGGCTCAAGTCTGAATAAGAAGTCTGACAGTGTAAGTCTCTGTTGATATCCCAAGGCCCAAGGACCAGAGTACCTGAGTCTTTCAAGCAAGAGAAATGGACAGTCTAGCTCAAACAGAGCTTCTCTCATTAAAGCTGTCAATGGATTGTTGTAGTTTACCCATTAAAAAGCTAACTTCTCCCACAAATGCCTACAAAGACACACACAGAAATGTTTTACAAGCTATCTGGACATCCCTTAGCTCAGCCGAGTTGACATATGAAATTAAGCTTCAGAGGTACAGATTACACAAGCAGGCATAGCATCGTTTCATTCAGGAACAGCATCCCAAATGTTTAACAGCTAGTGAGGCCCAGGTCTAGGAATTCATATCAGACAATCGACAGAGTGGGATTCCCCAGCCTTAAGAAGCACTGTTGCTTTAGGGACTGGTCCATAGCAGAAGGAAGAAGGAAGCTAGGTGTGGGGGGGATTGGAATGACAAGCATCTAACTGCTAACAGTTAACAAGGTTCCACAGACACAGCTACATGAGATTATCACTGACTCTTACTGAGAAATCCGCCTTGTCGACAAAAGTCTTTTATTATACTGAAAGTTTCTTAGAAACAAGATCTGGGTTTAATTCATCTGCTCTATCCCGGTAGAGAGCCCCCCACCCCCACCCCACAATAGAAACCTCATAAAGTTAATTTAAAGCAAGAAAAAAAAATAGTTGTCTTTTTTTTTCTTGGTTCAGGAGACACATGTGGCGACGTCTTCGTTTACATTCAGAAAGACGACACCCACCGCTGCACTGGGTTTGCTCTTCCCTCACAATGGCAAACACCAAAACTAAGCAAAACATATTGGGATGCCAGCACCTTCTGTTGAACAAGTTGTCTATAAAATGCTGTTGAAAGCAGCATATGTTTCTGATAACTGTAAGACACAGTATATTTAAGGGCCTGGAAGGGATGTAAATGCTGAATATTAATGCATTTGAAGTCTCATTTACATTGGAAACTGATCTCTCTGCTGAGCAAGGTGATGTTTGCCCACAATCCCAGCGCTTGGGAGGTGGAGGCAGGAGTTCAAGGTTATTCCCTGCCTATAGAGTTGAAGGTCAACTTGGGCGACAGGAGACTCAGAAATAAAGAAATACATATCTATTGTTCTTTAGGGTAATTCAATTCTTTCCAAAACAAGATCACCCTTTTGAGCCTTTACTATCGAAGAGGCTATCGTAGTGAGACGATGGGTTTTCTTTTAGTATCCCTATAGAAAGGTTAAGATAGCAGTACTTCCTCTCGAAAGAAAGGAGGTTTTTCAAAACGAAAATGAGACTAAGCTCTAAAGCGATATAAGGCAGCTGTGGCTGGCTGGTCACTAATGGACTAGAAGCCTGAACTCTCAGCCTGATGCTAGGCAGATGAGCTCACTTATGAGCACGGAAAACAAGGAGGGGAGACTCCAAAGTGAAGCCCATGAGTACAAAGCTTAAGGGGGTCTCTGTCCACTGACTCTCTGCTGTCTCCATTTCCCCATGGGTTGAAGTTTGTCCTGTGCAGAGCTGACTAGCCAGCAACACTTTCTGAGATCCATCTACCACCATCTATGGCCACTTGGGAATGCAAACTCCATGCCTTCAGGGAGAGGTGGCAGATATGGGAGGAAGGTTAATAGAGAAACAGAAAGAAGGAAGCCATTGAGTAGATCTTGGACGATGCCCAAGCATTATCCCTAGTATTCCCTGAGGCCTGCTAGTCCATGACCTAGAGAACATACAGCTGTAGCAGACACCACGACAGTCCTCTGCAACCTCAATCCACAAGCTTGATTTACAAGCAGCTTCCTGCAGCCTCTGGCTGTGGTTTGCAGGTTAAGCATATTCATGGAAGGGAAAGAAAGGTGAGGACTGATGGAGTTGAATAATCGAAGGACAGAGGTAACCTGTAAGTAACTAGGTCCATAACCTGAGGTCCTAGAAGGGCTCAAATCTTATAATCGATTAGACATACCTCATGTCCACGATCTACTAGTTAAGCAACTTTGAGTATGCCACTTAAATTCTCCAAATTATAAGTTTTCTCATCCAAACTGGGGTGGCAGTCGGTCTAAAAGACAGAGAGTGGCCATATAGGCTTTGGCCCTAGTCACTCAATCGAACATTAGCATACCTGTGCATCACAGCAAAGCCTCACAATAAATGGTGTTCATTCGCAAGTCATTGCCTGGCAAGCTAAACTCATGAAAACAAAGTTGCTATAACCAAAAAACAGCACTGCACTCCCTACCCATACTGAAGAAGATCTGTGCATATGCCTGCAAAGCCTTGTGGCAGCTATCTGTGTCTGCCTTTTCCTCCCGTTGTCACACAGGAGCCTCTAAAAGGCTCCGAGTCTCAACTCGAAGACAAGTCGCCTTCTTCCTTCCACTTTGCAAGGACAAACCTGACAGCAACATAGGACCCATGTAGATATTTAAACAGTCTGCATGACACAAGAGCCTTCAGCCCAGCCATGAAGGATAGAGTCTGCCACAACATCCACCACACAGATGAGCCCTCAATTAGTACAGGAGCCAGGAGTGCTGGGCTCGACGGAAAGGCGCATCCCGGGCTCTGCCTCTGCCACCAGCCACACTATGGGGCATCCATCACAGTAAGTACCTCGAGGAACACCACCTCTGATACCTCTTCATCGGGCGGCCAGCAAATGAGGCACTAGATTAGGTCTGACACGGGCAGAACGTGAGACGAGCTTGGCCGGGTGTAATTAATTGGAACTCCGCCAGCTTGACAAATTGGAATGATGAATCTTTCTTGTATGAATAGGGAAAAATGCATAATCAGTCAAAGATTTCGTTAGGACAGCTTTTCTCTGACTCCCTGCCACAGCTAAATCCATTAAGGCAAGGAAACATCACTTGAGAAGAGGCTATGTCCTTCATCTGTTCAATTTATGACTTTCTAGTCTTGAATTTATGGGAGAAGTCAACTCAGATTTGCTTGACTTTAAGGGGAGAGAAGGGGTTTGTCTTGTGAGTTTAAAATGTAATTTGTCTCCCTTGTGCTTTGCCTCAGTTGGAAATATGAGTAGGCTTGGGGGGTGTATTATTAATTCTTGAAGGTATTTTGATACTAGTCAAACCGAAGGGACTGCCTAGCCTCTATGGAGATGATAGTCTGCTGAATGGAAAAAAGACCCACAAAAATTTTCTCACCAGTCTTGTCCTTCACCCTCCTCTCTGGATCACCATTTACAGAGCATAGTCATTTCTACAATAAGTGGGAAAGGACTTCCTCTCTTAATTGGCAGGGGAGAGATACAGTTTCGATCTGTCCTGCATCCAACTTGGTTCAGCTTGTGAAGTGAAAAGCATCAATTAGGTGATTATCTGGCTAATTTGACAAATAATAATAATAAAATCAAACAAAATAAATCAGCCTTCCTGTTTAAAATAAAAAAAAAACTTTTGAATTATTGACCAGAAGAACAAGCTAGTTAAACCCAAGGGAAAAGGGCGATGTTTCCGAAGAGAAAAAGAGAGATATCTCCCAAGCTCTCACTTGGGAGCCTACAGCTATCAGTCACCTCAGCAGCTTACGTTGGTGGGAGTGGTTGCTTTTGTTGTTTAATTTCTGAGACAATAATATTGCCTACCCTTTCAGCTAATAAGGAAGCAATCTGGTTGTGGTTTTGTTTGTTAGTTCTTTGTGAGAAAACACCTACAGCTTTAATAGACAAGAGTTGATCATGCCGGTCTGTGTTTCAATTGCTACCTGGATTCTTTTCATTTAATATAGAGTAAAATGCTTGGATTCTGCTCAACATAAAATGATACTAGCAATCCCATGAACAGACAGGCACCAACATCCCGACTCATTGAGGCAGGACCCTCCTGGTACCCACCAGCCTCCATTGCCTGCCGTGTGTAAGAAGGTACTAATGAAGGTAACTCTGACTTCACTTTGGGGTAAGAAACATGAGGTTCATCCGTGCACAAAGAGAGAGGGATGGAAGAAAATAGTGAGTAGCCCAGGTTATGCCACAAGCAGAATTGGGGCAGAAGGACAGTTACAGAAACTTCTAAAAAAAATCTGTCACTTTTTCTGCGTCTCTGCACCAGTAGAAATGTCCTATAAAAGAAGAGATCTGTGAAACTTGTTAAATAGCACTTTAGAAATGGACTCTGCCATCCTGTAATTTGAATCACACCTTAACTTCAAGTGGCAAGATGTCACTTCCATCCTCGTAAAAACTTTTAATGTTCAATGAAACTTAGAAAGGAGAAAGGGGGAGAGGGAAATGTCAAAAGGGGCCTTTCATACAGCTCTTTCAAAGGTTGTAGAGACAGCCACAGGCATGCACACTTTTTTACAAGGGTGCAGGAGAGGAGGGACCCCCAGGGAGGCCACTGAAGTTGCAATTAACAAAGAGAGCCATGCTTTGCTGGCGGCATCAGAATTTACACTGAGGAAAATGATCATCAAGCAAACTGGGGCCATTGCTAACTGAGATTCTACTTGCCTGAGTGTGGCAGAGTTATTGAAGAGTGGCAACCTTTTCCTTCTCCCATCGTCTTTTCCCTTAAATGTTTGTCTAAACCAGTTTCATCTTTCCAATCATTGTGACACAGGAGAAACTGCCTCTGGAGTAATGTTTCATATTTTTTTAATCACTGTATTACCATATGTTACCTAATTATCCCCATAGCAAGAAAGGAGAATTTAAAACAGAATTCAGGGAAGTTAAAAGATAGACCCGGTTAGTTGTACTGTGGATAGGTAGCTAAAACCCAGAATAAAGGTTTTCGGATTTCATGTGTATCTTTTCCATAAATGATATCACTGTGGTGATAGAATTCGCACTGGACTCCGTGGCCAGATTCATCAGACTGTAGACATGGAACCTTAGACAGACCATGTCCAGTCAACGTATTTGTTCATCGTAACCAGGACTGAAAATGAGCGAGGGCAGCTCACTCAAAAAGGGTGACCATGTCCTCTTTTGCTTTCTACCCAGCTGGCCCATTCTGTCATTTAAAGGCAACTGTAATGGTGGGGAAGGCTTATAGGGTACAGAGGCATCATAGCTGGACCATCAAAGTAGAGCATATAATGGGGACACAGGCAAGGGGACCATAGGGGATCCAGAAGTGCCAGATATGCTCGATCTGTGATATTAATGAATAACAAAATCCCCCGGGTTCACAGTTCACAGAAAGAGGGCGGAGCCCCAAATAGGCTGTACAGAGTCATAGTCCCCCCCCAGGGGGGACTGTAGAACAAAGTAGATCATGACCCCTGGGAGGGGCACCCTGGATGCTTGAAAGTCATCAGGAACCAGCACTTAGTTCTCTGTTTGTCTGGCCCAGCCCAAGTCTGAGCTTCAGGAAATTATTAATCTTAATGCTGTGCCTCCTTCTACATTGACTATTCAACCAAAGTCATGGGATGAATTTAGATGGGGGCTTAGCTGGAAAGAACCCCAGAAAGGTACATCCACCACCTCTTCAACTGTAGTTTTCCTGAGGGAACATTAACACAGAAGTGCTGTCTTAAAGAGAGTGGGAAAGAGAGGAGGCAGGTTCCAATGGGCCCGAGAAATCATGAGGTACAACATAGTAGGAAGAACCTGGACCACAGCATGGAGAGATGAGGCCGTGAGTCCATTCAACCACTCAGCAGCTTAGTTAGGCAGAACACCTTTGAACCACTATCACCTCACACGTCAGACATGCAACAGAGTACAAATAATTGATGGAGTAGGCATGTCCGTCATGTCTCTCCCAACTCATGAGTCTTCAGTCCCAACAGCCCCTTGACCCCAGCCAGAACCCTGCCTCTCTACACTCCTGTGTGGCACTGAGTCAAACTTGGATCCAGACTGAATCTAGGCCAGAGAGTGTCTAGGGTTTATAGATGCAGTAGGCCATGAGAAAAATGCACTGCTAGGCTGTGTAGAGGTTGATGTCAGGGCCACCACTGGAGGGCAATCTTGATGAACAACAGTTGAATGAGCAGCTAAACGAGAAACAAAGGAGGACTTGTTTCATTCCCCACTGGGGTTATGGAGTTTGTCTACGCCTTATGATAAACTGTCTTTTCACTCTGAACCTCTCTGAAGGAGTTGGGGGCCTAGATTCAGGTACTCAAAAAAGAGTAGCAGTAATCATGATGTACATGTAACTGTGGCTTAAGATGTTTCCAGCAGTGATGAAGATGGCTTTTAGGACATTGGCTGATTATGTACAAGATCAACCTTGTCCTTGGTAAAGCCACCGATAGGTCACAGACTGGTCCGTACAGCAATAAGGCAAATGCACCACATGTATGCTTCTTATGAATCACGAGATCCTTAGATTCCATCCCAGACTGAGTTCACCAAGGCTGGCACTTCTTACAAAATGCCCAAATAATTTTTAGGTATGTGAAGATCGTGAGACACAGCTCTAAGTGTAATGCTTTCCCTGGGCCACCAGGATGGCCTTGGTAGATGGCTCCCCACTCATCCCTCATAGCTCTATCTGTAACTTCCGAAATCTGAGGGTTTCCTTACAAGGACAACTTGCCTGCCAGAAGTGAGCCCATCTTCTGTCTGGAGGGAAAACTGGACTAGACTTCTCAAATGTCACTCATTGACTGTTTGATCTTGGACACGTTGCATGGCCCCACTAATTTAGAGGATTTACAATCTATTTCTCAGATTATAAACCCTCAAAGGATTCTGCCCAGACACCAAATAAATTTGCCTGTTAAATAGATGCTGCGGGCTCTTTCAGTCCCCACCATCCTCAACAGTAGTGCAGGTGACTTCCAACGCGCAGAGAGAGCTAATTTAAAATTAGGCGGCTTTCATCTTCTGAAAACCTGAGTTTCAGTAAATCAGAAGCAACTACCTGCCCCAGGGGATTGGGCACGGTTTAAATTTTTCTATTATAGATTCCACAGAGTGACAATAAAATCAGAATACTTATTTTCTTATCCATTCATTCATTTGATTGGTCTTCCATTCACTTTTGCCATCCTTTTCCTCTAGGAAATGGAGTCAGGTAGGGAGGTTCAAGTCTTCAGGCACAGATGAGAAGAGTCAGTCGATTCTGACTCTTGGGGTCATATTACTTAGTTCCTTTTCAAGAGTTTGATGTGAGCCGATAGCCAGCATGGGCTTTCTGGCCCCCAACACTGAGGCAAGTCTTTCCCTTCCTCAGCATAGGGACCCTAGACCTTGTAGCCACCCAGAGATTTGGAGCATCCCAAGCACTGACTCTTATACAGAAAAGTTGGCGATGTCTTGGGTCTCAGATGTCCTCTGCATAAGCATACCTACCTAACCTACTTGCACCATAAGAAAAAAAAAGAAAAGAGGTTGATTTATGGTGAATTAAAAGTGAGTAGAGGGCTAACAAAATTTTTCAATGGGTAAAAAGTCTTGCTACCAAGGCTGAAAACCTAAGCTCAATTCCAGGGATCCAAGATGATAAAAAGAAAGAATCAACTCCTGCGAGCTGTTCTTTGTCTTCCACACATATGATGTGGCAAGAACATGCATGCACACGTGTGCATGCACGCACAGGCACACAAATCCACAATTAAAAAATGAGGGCATGCTTTTTATAAAATGGTAAATATAGATTGAAAATGACTCTTGACAGTCCAACCTGACTAGAAATTCTTATTACCACGTGAGCTTGTCTGAGCCACACGTGTCTACTAAAATCTGAATTGTCTAGGAAACGGGAATAGTGCTCATTTTGAAGGTTTGTTTTATCAGTCATTTGAAGTCATCGTTATTCATTGAAGGCACTTGTACTATTTTTTTTTTTTTGGTTCTCTTTTTCGGAGCTGGGGACCAAACCCAGAGCCTTGTGCTTCCTAGGCAAGCGCTCTACCACTGAGCTAAATCCCCAAGCCCCGGCACTTGTACTATTAGTAGCTACCAAGAAGCCTCTGAAAAATGGAAAAGACACCGAAAGCACCCTTGAGACACTGGGTGTGGGTCAGTAACTGGACAGCAAGTGAACCATTGTGTTTTCCAAAAAGAAAGACCAGACACTGAAGAAACGCACAGAAGGACGATGTGGTAAAGTGCAGACTCATGCAAAGCAAAGCGAGTTTGCCTCAGAACCCCACTGAAGTATGAATTAGGGTAAGATGCAGTTAGTCCTTCTACACCCATCAATTTTACCAAGTACAAATTGAAAACCACCCAGGCATACTGTTGGGATTGTACTGAATAAGTGCGGGCCATTTCTCTGTCATTCTATAAGTTTAATACATAGATATTCTAGCATATCAGATACTATGTTTCATCTAGCAAGGACTTAGAGTATGCAGGAAGATGCACATAAGTCAAGTAAATACTGTGACTTCATATATGAGGCTTAAACATCTACAGATTCCAATGACCAAGGAGGTCCTAGAAGCAGTGCCCTCAGTATGGACTGTATTTGACTTCTGTAATGCATTTATATTGGGGATTCATCTCAGCAATGTGCTAGTCACCTCCTACTCCTGTGTCTTGTCTTGGAAATCAACACAGGCAGTGTGTGTCTTCAAGTTATTCACCTGCACAAACAGTGGTGCAACTGTTATAGTGGCAACCAACGGCTTTCTGATTGTATCTAGGGCCTACTCCATAGGAAGAAATTTATGCCTGGTACTGTAAATCTGGACAATAACCCATGGCTGGGAGCTCAGACTCCAGGGGGAACCTACTACTGTCATTTATTTAATGTCCATGGTATCAATTGTCCTATAAATGTGTATCTCCATACCCATAGATTAGATCTCATCAGAGAAGTTTCTTTGTGCAGTGTGTAGCAGTTAACTTAGAAACTGGTTGAAGTGTGGAGGATAAATGTCTATGAAGTTCTGAACCTTAAATGAAATCAATCTCTCTCTCTCTCTCTCTCTCTCTCTCTCTCTCTCTCTCTCTCTCTCTCTCTCTCATATACACAGAGAGAGGAGTCAAGTATCAACTCATTCCTCTCTTACAATAATTGGTAGATCCAGTGGTACTATTCTCTTGCTAGAGGAGTTGTGTTCATCAGATAAATAAAAAAGAGAAACAAGGTGATGGCTTTTATTGGAGAGAGGATGGAGATATAAAAAGTTAGTAGGAAGCTCTGATAAGCCTTAACGAGAAAGGAACAGAGAAGACAAACGCTATTTTCATCATCTTTCTCAGGAAAAGTCTCTGCCTTCCTATATACCTACTCCCTCTCAGGGTCAGCAACGTTCTTGCCAGAGATGGCTTTTCCTTCAAACACGATCCATCGCTGAAAGCTGGGGTGCTAGATTGCAGTACTGGCTTCTCTACTCTTCTACAAAATCCCAAGTGCCCAGCACTCCGTTCCCTTCTTCTTTTTAACCTTCATCTACAGTTCCCATGTAAGTCACCAAGGCCTGATTATGGTGCCTAGGCATGTCAGGAGGAAAGATGATGAATAAATTTGGTTTTATTCAAGACATATCTCTCATTAAAAACAATGCCACTCATGCCTCAAGCTGTCTGAAGTTCATCTGCTTTCATACAAACAGGAATATATGTGTTGGTCTGTGGCCTTTTAAATCTTTTCTTCCATACTTCCCTACCTGTTCATTTAGTCACCATAGATTGGTGCTCCTCAGCCTCAGATGTCAAGGTGCACATGCACCTAGATGTAATTGCCATACCCACAGGGAGGACCTGGATTGTCCAATCTTTGTGCCATCTTCATCCTGTCATGCCTCCATGAGATGCAGCTGTGAGGCTTTTTCTCAATTAGTAATAGATGAGGGAGGGCTCATTGTGAGTGATGCCATTCCTGGGCTGGTAGTCCTAGGTTTTATAAGAAAGCAAGCTGAGCAAACCAGGGGAAGGAAGCCAATAAGCAGCACCCCTCCATGGCTTCTGCATCAGCTCCTGCCTCCAAGTTCCTGTCCTGTGTGAGTTCCTGTCCTGACTTCCTTCTGTGATGAACAGCAATGTGGAAGTGTAAGCTGAATAAACCCTTTCCTCCTCAATTTGCTTCTTGGTGATAATCTTTTGTACAGGAATAGAAACCCTGACTAAGACATCAAGAACTCCCTCCAGTTTAAAAAGACAATGGTCCCCACCTTCCAATTTTCATTCTTTGTTTCATCTATGAGCCAGTTTCCTTTGAAAAAAAAATAATCTAGTGATTCAAACTATCTAATACATCCTCCATTCACAGCCTTGGTAGAGCTCTGTTGGACTGGCTTTACAAATTGTCCCTGCCTTCACACACACACACACACACACACACACACACACTCTCTCTCTCTCTCTCTCTCTTTCTCACTCTCTCTCACTGGAAGATAGAGACAGAGACAGAGAGACAGAGACAGAGAAACAGAGAGATAGAGAGTCAGAGAGACAGAGAGACAAGGACAGAGATGGAGGGAGGTGGGGGGCAGGAACACAGAGGACCCAAAACATTACCTACCTTGCAAGATGATTCCAGAACCTGAAAAACAACTAGAGAAACAAAAGAATTATTCAACTATGCAGAAGGTTTCCAAATTAACTTTTCTCTATCACACTGCAAAATTAGGCATTCATGTGTCAAACAAAGGACACTTGAATGATTTGGTTGAGATGTTAAGCCCAAAAATTCATATTTTGCTTTGTTTTCAACTGTGCAAACAATTCTATCATGGCTGTAGAGGTGGCAGGTCTTTGGCTAAATAATACATCAAAACCTCTCTTAAAGAATAATAGCAAAAATTAGAACAGATGCCCCCCACCAGCGCCCCCTCCTCACCTTAATCCTGTTTACCTTCATTCCACCTCCAAATAGGAAGCTCTGTCTTCTGTATGTTCTCTCCGTCTTACAGTGTTCCAGGACACATCACTGACCTACGACAGAAATGGTTTTTCATACAATTCAGTAGCCATGTATACACAGAGCTTCAATGTCACACAAGTTCAAACCCAATCATAAGCACTTTGTCTTTGTTGCTGTTACAACTTGATGTGGCACTGCATGAAACCAAGAGTACATACATCTCAATAGCTTGCTTGAGTGAGAAGTCAGGCAAAATCAAGTTTGAGCATCAATTTGCTGCATTCTAGCCATGACTTCAGTAGACTCTAAGCCTCGGTTTTCCCATCATTAACCTTTAGGTTTACCTTGAATATTTCAGTGACCTCTAGTGATTTCATGTCTAGCATTACTTTTCCTGCAACATTTTAAGGACGTTTTAATAAACATCAATACATTCCAGCCCACAGACTTCTCCTTCCTTTGCAAATACTCCTTTCTTTGAGAGGATGGCCAAGTATGTTACACAGTTAAGCTATGTCCCTGTTGTTGATGAAGCATTAAATATGACTGATTGTAGTTATCTGAGGTTCCCAGGAGCCTACTATGCCCTTATCCACTTGGGAGGACAAAGTAAGCTTGCTTACTTTGAGTAAAAAGAAACCTGAGAACACATTGGAAGCTTGACACAAAACACGCAGCAAAGATTTCAACGGCTACACATCCCAAGAGAAAACCCAGCCAACCTAAGGTAGTCCTTTCTACATGATTTAGCATCTGATGGCTTGCAATGTCTAGCCAGGCATGGTGCCGTGTTTTATTACTGGCCATTGAAAATAATTAGTTGGTGACCCAGAAAACTGATATATAAAATCCTTTTAATCACTAATATGGCTTTCAATTACACAGCATAAACTTATTAACCTTTTTACTGCAGAGATTTGATTTATGAAATTTATCTACATTATCATTATGAGAAGAGATAAAAAGTATATTATCCAAGGTGTTGGCACTAACAATAAAGAATTGCTTTTCCCTCTCATGGACACATAAGTGGCTATGGCTGCCTATTGCTAGATCTCTATAGAATGGTTTGATTCTGGCAACTGCTCATTTATTGCTAGCTGAAGACCTACTAAGTGTGTGTGTGCAAGTTTGTGTAGAGTAAAGGTCAAGCCCTGCAGCATGGTTCCATTTTAATACAACCCTTACCCAGTGTTTTTGGTTTCATTGCCTAAAAAATTCAGTTCACAGCTGAATGAAATGGAAGTTCAAAGTCATATGCCGTGTGAAAGGCAATAAAGGAAGAACGCAGGCATGATGGGAGTGTGTGGAGGACAGGAGCTGCTGGAGTGCCTTCTCTGAGGAACTGATGGGGGGGGGGGTGCTGCAAAGTTTGTACAAGCAGATGATGCATCTGGCTGGCTGGAACTGGAAAAGATTTGGGGGTTCTGCTTTTGTCATTTTGATTGAGGGTGGGGAGGGTTGTATGAGTGTGTGTCTCAGAGATCAAACCCAGAGCCTTGAGCATTCTAGTCAGTGCTCTAATACTGAGCTATACTACCAGCCCAGGGGAGTTTTTAGGGTATTTTTATATTGGTTGATCAGTTAAATATTTCTTAGTCTATTTTAACAAAACAAAGAAACTTGAAGTGACTCATAAAAATCATATTGAACATATAGTTCCATGCTTTAGAATTAAGAGAAACATGATCTCACAGAGGATACCAGTTTGGGCCCCAACATCTACATAGAAACTTACAGCTGTTCCAGTTTCAGGGGATCTAGGTGTCTCTTCTGGGCTCCACAGAAGTGAGGGTAGTCCACTTACATACACACGGGCAAAACACTCAAAAAACATAAAATAAGAATAATAAATCTTTAAGGAGAAAAGAAAGGAAAGGGAAGGAAGAAAGGAAGGAAGGAAGGAAAGAAGGAAGGAAGGAAGGACTAGAAGGAGGAATGAAATAGTGGGAACAGAAAATAAGGTTAATCCTACTTTGACAGAGGTAAACCATCCATTGAAGCCTATGGCAGAAGGAACTGGTCAATGACTCAATGCTGTGCTCAAGGAATTCTGGTCACCAATGGCTGTGGGTAGGTTCCATATTCAGAAACAGTGCTGTGTTTGCATGCTTCAACCACTATTACAAATAACTGCCAGAATTGACTTGCAATAAACCCTGGAGGAAGGATTTATTCAGGCTCGCTGTTTTGGAAATTTGGCTCACGGATACTTGACAGTCGTCGTTTGGGGCCTATGTCATGGCACCACATAACTGCAAGGAATCTGTGGTGGAACAAGCTGCTTGCCTCGTGGCCAGAACTCAAGAGATATGATAGAGGTGGGAGAACAGATGGGAGCTGAGTCCACAGTCTACCTGGACAGCATCCTCCCAATGAGTTGAAATTTCCCATGGAAGCTTTAAGCTCTACCCCTCAAAGCCTCATCACCCATTCAAAAGAGAGACAAATTTATACCAAGGACATATGGAGAGTGTGAGATCACAGGAGCCTAAGGGTCCATAGGTTTTCTAGTCTTCTGATGAGCCCTAGATCAAGGTTTTAGGAAATCTGGGCTAAGAGGTCTGAGTGTCAAAACCTATTGTAACCAGAGATTGTTTTCATCTATTGTGTATATAATATTCTGCAACCTGTTTCTTTTGAGGAAAGACTTGTCATGCAAATGTAAATGGACTTCAGTCCATCTCAATCCATTGAGTTTGCAGATGAGGCAGGCCAAGGCCATGGGCTGGCAAGTGACCACTCTAGAGCACCCCTTCCTGTGGAAATGCGCAAACCTTTGGCAAGAGGGGTGTGGACCAAAGAGTTCAAACCCTGCTCTGTTAGCTTTGTGGGTGACTTGAGTGTTAACTGATGTCTGGGGAAACTGCTCTGTACATAGGCAGTGTAAGCACCTGGTCTGATTCCCTGTGACTCACTTCACATATTTAATGTGTCTCTGTTCCTTGGTTTCTCCTTAGATATTAGCTGTTCACACCTTACTTGAGCTAAAGGGAATTACATTCTGTCTTTGTTTTGCCTGATTTCTTCTTAGTTCTTTTGCAAATGTCATGGGAATATGATCAGATTCAGCCCCCTCCACCAACTCATCACAGATACACACTCCTTTCCCTACTCGCCCAACAGCATATCCTCTTTTATTTTAAAACCCGTCAAGTACCATTTTGCTACCAATATACTCTTAAGTGCACGGTCATATAATATGCTTGTAACACAGGCGATGTGCTTGCATGCCAGGGGTCACAGATTTAAGAATGCTGACACTTCCTTTCCCGGCAGTCATCAGTTGCCAAGAACCCCTTAGCTAGAAGTAGTCCTTTGAGCCCACCTCCCCTCTCCATTCTTGGATCTTGTCTGGCTTGAGCTCATACAGGTCTCTGTGAATGCTGTCATATCTACCGTAAGTTCATATGAGCAACTATTCTGCAGTGTCTGGAAAGCGCTTGTTTCCTTGTAATCCATTGCCTCTGACTCTTCTGTTCCTTCCAATCCTTATCCCAGGTGATCCCAGAACCATGGGAGTGGAAGTGGGAGCTAAATGTCCCATTTACTAAGTGTGAACACTCCACAGTCTCTCACTCTCCATACATTTACTGGGTGTTGATTAATTGTTATCTATGGCAAAAAAAATACCTATGTCATTTGTCATCTACTGCAAAAAAGAATACTTTTATGAAGGTTGAGAGAAGAATTAATCTGCAGGTATAACAATAAATCATTAAGAGTCGGCTTAATACTGTGCCCATTTAGGAAAGTAATAGGACTACACTTTCCCCCAAGGCCTATGACCAGTTCAGCCACATGTTCTTGGCCCTAATAATGGTGCCAGCTATGGGCTTCAATTTGCGGAGCAAGACTTAAATCTAATAGTGGTTGGTTACGCCCAGGACGTTCATCCACTATTGCAGCAGTGTCTTGCCAGGCCAATTGTTATTATAGCTTATTATAGAGTTGACAATTAGCTAAGACTAGTGATTTATTTTATCCTCTGGTAGCATGCATAGCACCTCCAACATTATAAAAGCTATCTAGCAGGGATGAAGCTTCCAACTGAGTACCAGCTTGATCTCTTCATGTTCTATGACTCAAGGGTTGGTATCTTCAGTGATAGGGATTACCAACAAAAGTCTGGATGGCCACCAGGAGCAATAGTGAGGGCCTATAATGTTTGAGAATCTATGGGACATCTCTGGCCAACAACTCCAACTGAGGTGACACATTCCTGTCCCTGGCACTGAATTTTTTTTTATTTGTTATCCTATAATGTGTCATAGGGGGATTGTTGCACCATTATAAGACAATTATAATTAAACTCTTATTAGGTATGTATATTTGTATATTTTAGGAAGATTCTATAACAGTACATTACATCTCTAGTTTTACTTACTAGCTCCATTCCCTTCTCTGCCCTGTCTTCCCATCCCTTTCCCCATTTAACCCTTCCCGTTCCACTATTGCTTTTTAGGTCTTTATACCACTCTGTTCTTTCTCTCATTGCTTGAAATTCAGCTCCCTCCCTTACTTTTTGCTGACCTCTTTGGTTATTCCAAATAGAACACACATCTGAAAGTTCGAAGCTAACATCCACAAATAAGAGAAACCTTAGCATTTGTCTTTCTGAATTTGGGTTACCTCTCAGTGAAGCTCTCTTAATGAAATTTCAACTTGCCGTGTGTTTATCCTATTTATGACAAAGAAAGACAGGAATTCTTCCATGCAGGAAACCACAGTTTTCTTCAATTGCTTACTGAGAATTCTGTACCTATTAATCACAGACTAGGTATCTAGCACTATGTGTCAAAGCACAGACTTTGACAAAAGCCAGCCTGAATTCAAGCCCAACTCGGGATCTGTTTAGCTATCAGGGCTCATTAAATTCCTAATTTCCTATTTCCCAACTTTGGAACTACGATGTTGCCATGAGGTTCCATTGGGATACTAACCACATATCACTTAGCAGGGTGCTTAAAATACAGTAAGCCCTCCGTGAATGCATTTTAGCAATCACTGTGACTGCATAAGTCACCTTGTCACGATTCTGCTGCCATTAATAGTGACTGTATAGGGAGGAGTCAAATCATTTTAGGAGAGAGTCATCCCTTGGGGTCATTTGGGAGATTGGTGCCAGCACTTCCTTCAGGCACCGAAATCTTACGATACCTTTTGTATAGAACCTATGCACACCCACTCATAAACTTTAAATTCTCACTAGATTATAACACCTCGCCCATGGAAATGCTTTGTGAGATTGTCCGGGATGATGGCAAGGAAGAAAGTCTGGATGTGGGAAATACACATGCAACTGAAACACGCACACCTTTAATCAATGGCTGGCAGAAACTCTGGATGCAGAGCACATCAGTACGGAAGAGACCAGCTGGATTTTGTGAAGCCAGAGCTTTTTTTTAAAAAAAAATCAATGGCTCTACGTAATCCAGTCAACGTCTTACTCTATTCACAAATCATCATTTGTTCAGCTGGAGTAATTATGAACTGTCTGGAAATAATACAGTAAAGACCATCAATGACAATTAGAGCTTAAAGAGTCCAGTATAGACTCGGTGATGAATTTTGGATCCTCTATCCTACTAAAACCTATTTATTACAGAAAACTCTGGAACCACTTTACCATAAGTAGACATCATTTAGTGCTCAATTACAATGAAATTCCACTGGAAGTATATATTAAATGCAGAACATCCACGTTAATACCAGGAGAATATGGTAAGATTGATGTTATTGCAATGGGTACCAGATGAATATTAAGTACCTCTCTTAAACCTTCCACATTCCTGGGTTCAGGCATACCTATTTCTTTGCTTCTATGATCTCTGTTTCAGAAGGGCTTTTGGAAAGAGTTTTATTTTTTTTTAATGAAGGCAGGAGTTATGCTCCAGGTCCATTTTTATTTACTTTTAATCTAGCTTAGAGCTGGATAGTCCTCAAACATTGATTCATCAGGACACTTTATATAATGTTATTAAGATCACAGACATCCCACCACCATCATCAAAAGCAATTCACTTCTAAAGGGCTATAGATCTATGTAATGAGAAAATTTGTAAAAGGGGGTGATTTCAGACCAAGTGCTGAGAGGACATTTTAATAGTCCCAACATGGATTGAACTTAGTGGAGCAAAGAAATTTCAGCTAAAGAATTAGGAGCTTCCTTGTTCAAAACTTGGGAGTGTTAATGGCTGGGGTTGGGTTATGAGGTTTCTGTTAATATCCTATTTCAATACAGGTTACATGAGCAGAGAATGAACTTTTATCTGGGGTCATTTTTGCATTAATAAAAATCAATTAAGTTCTTGCTATGTATAAATATGAACAAATAGGGGGTCTAATCTCCACTATAAAATGTGATGTCATAAAACTTTAAATGGAAGCTATGGTTTTTCTCACCATCCATCACACCATTTACCAACCAACCAACAAGTGCATTGCCCAGAGTGCAGGGTGGTGAGTCAGCTGGCTTCCTACAATATGCCCTTTGTTCATATCACAGCTCAACCCCATACCAATATAAAGTATTTTTCTCTTTGGTATAATTGTGACAGCAAACTTGTTAGTTGTCATGGGGATAAAATGAGATGCAAGGCCTGACAACTGCTGGGTGAGACTCATCCCAAAAGACAATGCCCTGGAGCTACCTGCTTTTGCAGACTCTAGTAGCGGAAGCCAATGACTGTTCTTTTTTTTTTTTTTTCGGAGCTGGGGACCGAACCCAGGGCCTTGCGCTTGCTAGGCAAGCGCTCTACCACTGAGCTAAATCCCCAACCCTGACTGTTCTAATATAATCCCAGAAATTCTCACTTCTCACCTTGGTCTATGATCTTCCCGTCTAGCTGAGGAGAATAGATCAGTCCTTTGAGGGTGATCCATGCCGACTGTCAGCTTGAGTGGGGTGAGAGTTGCCTAGAAATGGGTTAAGCTCACTTCTGGATGGGTCCAAGAATGTTTTCTGAGAAGAGCAAAGCATGAGACTAAGAGAGTGGGAGCCACCCTAGGATGGTACCACCCAACGAGCTCAGTGCCCAGTGAAAGAAAAAAGCAGAAAACAGGCGTTTGCTCTGCACCCAAGTGCAACCCACCTGGCGTTATCTGAATTTGCAATATCTCCCTCAGGCTGCACACCTGAACACTTGATCTCCCATAATAATGCTGTCCTAATGGTTATGAAACATTTGGAACATGAGATTCAGTGAAGAACATAGACCATTGACACCAGGCTTTTGAAGACTACCTTACCAAGGTCATACCGTTTTTTTCTAGGCTAGCTTCCTATTTCCTAGTCTGCTTACCATCCTCCGTGTCTTCTCAACTGTGATGGACTTCATATCCTCCAAAACCGTGAGCCAAAATAGCTCTTCCTCCTGAGGTTGCTTCCATCGGACATCTTCTCACGGTGACAGGAACGATGATAGACATGCTGTCTTGAGCAATGCATGCTTTGCAGTTGTACTTCCCCCTGCACATCAGAGCTCAGATTCTTCAGCATCTGGAAGTGGAACAGCCCCAACTATTGTCCACATGCCTTCCAAGCCTGAGGCCTCACTGGGGCCCTCTTCATTCCCTGTAAATTCCTGAGAATTTTAGCCTCTTGGACTGAGAAGCTGATGGTTTCCACAGCTCTATAGCTTGTAGATACTCACTATCCAGATAATAAAAGTCAATTCCACAAACCCCTTCTAACTGTGCATACTAGAACACGTAGTATATACCCTATTGGTTCTGTTCCTAGAGAGATCCCTGACCAATATGGTACATACTTTACATTTGGACCCATTTGGTACTGACCCAAGATGTCCCTAAAGTTTTCCACAAGGACTTAGGCAGGGCTTGAGACTTGACTGCACTAGAAGGAGATGGTCAAGTAGGAAATTTGAAGAAAAACTCTAAAGAAAGTTCTAACCTGTATAATAAAGCTGTCTGTCTGTCCTTGGAGGAAGAGAGAAGTAATGGCTGGTATATTTGTTTAATCCAGTTTTTGTAGTAAGCTCTAATCCTCACTCACAAAGTGGCTAGTTTCATATAGAAAACCCCCATCATTTTTATGTTTCTCTGTGGGGGTCGATGGAACATGAAAGGTAGCTGGTCCTCAGCTGAGCTAAAAGGCTTTGAAGTCCCGGAGACCCTGAAGGGATGGTAGGGGCCTCGCCTGCTCCCAGGCAACAGAACCCATCATGTAGCCACAGGCCCCCCATTGATCTGTGGCCATCAACCATGTAAGGGGACTGCCCCAAGCCCTTCCATGTACAGATGAGGCATCCTCATCAGACCAAGACAATAGGAAAAGAGATGTGACCTTTGGTCATGTAGGCTCAAGACTGAGATCTCCATGCTAATGAGGTACAAAGAGGTCTGGAGGACATTGCCAATAAGATTCCCTTCCCAGACATCCCTCCTTGCAAAAGGTATTTAATCTCAGGCCCACCCTGAGAAGGGGGGGTTGTTTTACACATCCACCTTTTGACATGACAATAAATGCCTTAGAACCATGGATTGCGTCTTTTCACCAGGATTTGCCACGGGGAGCAATGGAGAAGACCTTTGCCTACAGGGCTGCTGTAGCGAGGCCTTATCCACAACTGCCACCAGCCAGCCATTAAGCCAAGGACAGTCTCCATGGGACTAGCCGGACCTCCCTTCCCCCAACCCCCATCCCCAAGAGGGCCCCTACTCAATTCTCAACTCTTCCACAACTCCCAACAGTGCCTGGTTGTCCATGAACCTGAGAACCCCATGGTCCTGAGACAGCTTAGGCTTTCCCACGCTTCAGAGTGCACTTTCCCACCCTGTGTGTGGTGCCTCAGTGCTTCCCTACAGCCTAACACCTGCCCCAGCACAGGGTGAGATAAGTGCAGTCAAACTCTCCACGTGCACGCTCGAAGGTATGTATATGTGGAAGCCAGAGGTCACTTTGCCACTTTTTTCTGTATTGTCTGAGAGATAATCTCTCCCTGAACCTGGAGATGGTTATTTTGGCTAGATTGGCTGGCTAGTGGCCTCCGGGATCTGCCTGTCTCTGCATCGCTATGGTTATAGACATGGGTCAGTATGCTAGGCTTACACAGGGGTGCTGAGGATGCAAATCCAAGTGCTCGCACTTGTGCAACTAGCACCCTGCTCACTGAGACAGCTTCCTAACCAAAAGCATCCATTTTAAAACTCGGGGGAAACCCTCACATTTTAAAAATCTTGATTTTTGAGGTTTGCCTCACAAGACTCGGAAGCCTGGTTCCCACAGCCCAGTGGAGCTGAATCAAAGCTGCTGTTTACAGCTTTCCACAGCCCCACGGGTCCTACACTCCTGATTTTTACTTCAATAGCTGGCTGGCTCTGTGGCTTTTGATTCCAACACACAGTTACACTTGACATCAATGTGTGCTTTCATCCAGCAAAGCCTCCAATACTGGGAAAAGAAATGGAATCACCATGCTATCCTATTTGAAGAACAGTGGTCCTCGGGACAGTCCCAAACCCAACAGCACCAGACCCCTACCCAAGTCCTCCTGAATCAGAAGACCTAGAAGTAGGGACCAGCAGTATGTTCTGATGATAATTTGGTGTATTATGTTGAATAAGGAGAAACTAAGGCACACTACACACATACCATTTCCCTGCAAGGACATACTCACTTGGACCAGATCTACTTGAACTCTCCAGGGTGTCCTTAAGGGATTTAAGAGGTTGGCCATTTGGTTACCTGGCAAGCTCTGCATAATCTTCTTAGCACAATGAAGCAAAATGAAGCCACATCCACAGAAACGTGACAAGGGAAAAGCACAGCACTGAAAAATGAAATATGTGTCAAGTCCCCAAAGAAGTTCATTACCTGAAGGACACATTATCCCCTTCTCTTCCCATGAGTCAGCAGAGGGAGTAGTCATTCCTAATTGGTTTACGGCTTAGTATGAAATATTAGGATGCCACAGGATGTGATGACACAGCTGTATTCCTGAGGGGCTGGCTGAGATGAATCTGTATACAGCAGAGACAGGTGGAGACAAAGGAAGCAGGTGGAAATGGGTTGTAAATACACTGTAACTTAAAAAATAATGGGGTGTTTTCTCCCTGAAGGTTTCTGGTGCTTCATCACTAATTAAATACTGAAACTACAAAAAGGAGAAATAAAGTTTACTGGCTGTTTGAATTGGGGGCATAACTGTAAATATTTTGCACCATTAACAGCAATTTCACTTGAAAACATCCATGCCTAGTCTTGGAGCACTGATGTATAACAACAGAGCTCAGAAGAGGATAGAATATATATATACATATATATATATATATATATATATATATATATGTACATATATATATATATTGTGGAATATTCTTCAAATCTAGAAAGCTGAAGAATCCAAAATAGTAGATGCCTTACAATAAGGATTATAGTCAAATTCACATCACAGCAAATAGTAAGGCTATTCCCAAATGCAGAAAATCAATAGACAAGTCACTTGGAATTCTTGAGTGACTCATACCAAATGGTAGCTATTGAATCATATATGATTTCCATTCTCCAAGCTTTCGATGATGAGACATGGGTCCTGATCTTGGCTTTAGCCTAAGATGATCCATGATGACGTCACAAGCTTCTGGAACCACAGAGGCACAGGAACAAACTCAGCTCAGTCAGCTCACAACCCCATAACTGACTGTGCTCAGCCTCTCTGTTTCCCTGGCTCACACTCTGTCTCCAGGCTGGACAGGGAAAGGGAGATGGCACACACCTTGAAGAAAGATTAACATTAGGAGAACCGGGAATGAATCTGTCTTAGCTACTTTCTCCTTGTTGGGATAAAATGCCCTGACAAAAGCAATTCAGAGTAGAAACAGCGCGTGTGTTATTTACAGCTCCAAAGAGATACAGTCTGTCATGGCAGGGAAGGCATGGCAGCAGGCAGGGAGGACATGACAAGAGGAACAGGAAGCTGGCTTGAATTCAGACTCAGGAAGCAGAGGTTGTGAACAGGAAGTAACACCATGCTATAAAGCCTCAATTTGTGCCACTTTGACACACTTCCTCCCCCAAAACTCCATCCCCTACAGCAGCACCAGCTGGGGACCTTGAGTTTAAACACATGAGCTCATGGGGGCACATTTCACAAGCAAACAACAGTGTTCCTCAATTCCGTCAATGCAGAAACTAGAGTCTTCTTCAAGGAGGAAAAAACCAGATAATGTCCTCTTTCTAGTTCCACCTGACAATATGGAGTGTGAACATGATGAAGTCCTTCAAAATGGTTTCTTGATCCAACTTTCTCATTCACAGACAATGCCTAACTTTCTTATCTGTAAAAATCTTCTCCACAATTCCTTCTTGAGGCTATGGTGAAGGGTAACATGCAAGGGAGATCATCTGAAGGAACGTCTTGTCAACTGACGGGAACCTGGGCTCCTAAGCAAATGCAGTGTCTTGTTAGCGATCTATAAAATGTGGTCTTCGGGGAAGCCACGTGAGATAAGGTCATTGCAGTGATCAGAGGGGTTTGGGAAAATAACGGGACAGTGTGAATAATGCCCGGCGTGCATCAGTGGAGCATGATTGGCGTTGGACCTTCCTTTGCCAAGGCTCTGGAATTCAACCAAGAGTGAAAATTCAGACTAGTTTCATATGAGCTAAAAATCCCCAAGAGTTTAGAATCCTCTTTTGAATACTTAATGCTCCCAAATATCAATTCGTGAAACAAAAAGAATCGTGTCGAGCCCTTTCAGGTAATGAATCTGGGATCTAATGCGCCTGTTTCAAATACTCAAAATAAATCCCTTTGGCCAAGAGAGGAGCTGCTAGGTCTCAGAAAGTCTGCATGTCACAGATTATCTTGCAAAGCAGATTCGCCAGGTCATACTTAAACCAGTTCATAGAGAAACCGCAGTTCTACGTCTTTCCTACACTTACATTTTGACTTTTTAGATAGTTTTCCCACATGACTAAATACAGTTCGATACCATAGTGTGTTTCTAATTCCCCTGACAGAATAAAGTGGGGTGTGTTTCTATGTCTTGCTCATCATGTTTGCTTCCTTGCCTATAGAAAGCCTAGTCTCATCTTCTGCAAAAATTAAAATAAAAAGAAAAGAAAGGAAAGGGAAAGCAGATGGAGTTGACATTGCTGCCCAGCAAGCAATTTTGGGGCCTCCCATCCACTCCTCCCTTGTCTCTATCTGGGTCGTCAACCACAGAACGTGCCTACTCCTCTCTAGAACACAGTAATTGACACAGTAAGAAACTACTCAGCCAAAGAACCCAGTCTTCTGAATCAGAGAAAGGACTGGAAGAGCTTGAAGGGGCTCGAGACCCCATATGTACAACAATGCCAAGCAACCAGAGCTTCCAGGGACTAAGCCACTACCTAAAGACTATACATGGACTGACCCTGGACTCTGACCTCATAGGTAGCAATGAATATCCTAGTAAGAGCACCAGTGGAAGGGGAAGCCCTGGGTCCTGCTAAGACTGAACCCCCAGTGAACTAGACTGGTGGGGGGAGGGCGGCAATGGGGGGAGGGTTGGGAGGGGAACACCCATAAGGAAGGGGAGGGGGAGGGGGATGTTTGCCCGGATACCGGGAAAGGGAATAACACTCAAAATGTATATAAGAAATACTCAAGTTAATAAAGAAAAAAAAAGTCTTCTGCATGTCAGGTATCACTCCTGTACAACACAACCCTACGACACAATGCTTGGCACATTTCCTTGAAAGGGGATAAGGACATATTGAAGAAAGCTCTCTTGGTGCTAGTATGATGATGTCGCTAACCATCTGGCTACACAGAGGCCATGTAACTCGAAAAGAAAGAACAAAAGAAAAAGAACATGAGGTAGGGGACCTGAGGGAAGTAGCTGAGCTCCTGGGCCTCACTGTGCCTGATGACAGATCCCAGGAAGACAAGCCAATGAATTTCACCCATTGCTTAACTTCCTTTGAGTTTGTTTTTCTGCCACTTGCAGATATCATGAAGAAAAGTTCTTTTAGGAAAAAAAAGACTAAACACTTAATACTCTATATATTTTTTTCAGCCAGGCATGGTGATGCATACATGAAATGTCAGTAATAAAGAGGCACAGGCAGGAAGATAGTGAGTTCAAGGCCAGCCTAGGCTACATCCAAAGTTCTAATCCAGCCTAAATACATAGGCAACCCTATTTTTAAATGTTTTTTAAAAGTATCTTTCCTATATTTTGAGCTAAGAGGCGCAAGTTAAATGTTCCATGAAAGCTGTAGCAACTGACAGTCCCGTAGTGTTTTACAGTCTTAACAGCACTCGTTATTTATTTTACTGTTACTTATGTGTGTGCATGTGTGGCTGCTGGGTGTGGAACATAAGTGTGGGTGCCTGTGAAAGCTTATGTCAGATATCCTGGAACTGGAGTTATAGGTGGGTGGCTGTGAGCTACTATGTGCGTTAAGCAGTTAAGCTTAACCAGTTAAGCCAATTCCCGGCTCTATACCAGAGTCTTCTTCACCTGAGAGTTTCCCCGCCAAATCGGCCTACCTAAAACACACAAAACATTTGCTTCATTCTCAAACAAATGAAACAATGTGCTTTAAGAGTTCCTTGCTTCTACTTGGGAAAACCAACTTCAAATAATGTTACAGACTCACTATTGTCAAGCAGACTCTGTACTCCTCGCACATCCTCGGTGCATGGTAAGGGCTTAACAACTGAACCAAGGATTGTCAACGGCAGGCAGACATAATGGTGGGTGACAAAAGCAGGGAAAGTGAACAATATTCCCCAGAAGCTAGCATGGCAGCCAGTCACTTAGGAGAAGAGGAGTCCATATTGAATGCTAGCATCGTATGCACACCTCTAGAGTGAATAATGACTTGTAGTGAACAGGAAGAGGTCTCTGTAATCAATATTTTAAAGTGTTTGATCAAAGAGGCTGTGTTCTAAAGCAAAGGCAAAGAACATGAACAAACAAGACACAGAGAGACGGTGACTTATACGTAAGAACATCCAAAGTAGAATGAGAAAAGTCAGACGTCCTCGTGAATGTCTTCCCTAATGTATGCTTGTGGCCGCACGAGCCATGGTCAGTTTAGCTCCTAAGTAAACTTTGTGCCCACTCTCACTTTCAAATCATTTTGTTAGCCTATATCACTTCAATGTACTAACAGGGTTCTTGTGATATTCCCACATGTGCATACAACGTGCATTTTCTTGCCCACCGTTCTTGTACCCTGACCCCACAAACACCCTGGTACTTTTTCTAGTCCTTAGCAATCACTCTTCTATTTCCAAATTAAAACTTTTAAATCTCTGAAGAATCATTTCTGTCCTAGTTAAAAATTCCCTTGAGCTTTTTTTCTAGTGTAGACCCTGAACCCAGGACATTCTAAAGAACAGCACTGTGGGATTCTGAAAACCAGAGGAGTTGGCCAGACATGTCATCGGATTGCCCTGTCCAGTCGGTTGCTTGGCTCAAGCTTCCTTCTTGTGGTGAGACATAGCTGTGAAATTACAAGCACTTACCTTCCAAAGTGTGCAGAAAGACAAACACTGGGAAATAAAAATCATTTGCCCTCCAGCTCAGTTAGTGATGACACTCCAAAGGGAATGGGATCAAAATGTGAATGCTTCACTCCTTCTCTAAAAGGGGAACAAGAATACCCTTGGCAGGGAAGAGAGAGGCAAAGATTAAAACAGAGACTGAAGGAACACCCATTCAGAGCCTGCCCCACATGTGGCCCATACATATACAGCCACCCAATTAGACAAGATGGATGAAGCAAAGAAGTGCAGACCGACAGGAGCCGGATGTAGATCGCTCCTGAGAGACACAGCCAGAATACAGCAAATACAGAGGCGAATGCCAGCAGCAAACCACTGAACTGAGAATAGGACCCCCGCTGAAGGAATCAGAGAAAGAACTGGAAGAGCTCGAAGGGGCTCGAGACCCCTTATGTACAACAATGCCAAGCAACCAGAGCTTCCAGGGACTAAGCCACTACCTAAAGACTATACATGGACTGACCCTGGACTCTGACCTCATAGGAAGCAATGAATATCCTAGTAAGAGCACCAGTGGAAGGGGAAGCCCTGGGTCCTGCTAAGACTGATACTCCAGTGAACTAGACTGGTGGGGGGAGGGCGGCAATGGGGGGAGGATAGGGAGGGGAACACCCATAAAGAAGGGGAGGGGGAGGGATTAGGGGGATGTTGGCCCAGAAACCAGGAAAGGGAATAACACTCGAAATGTAAATAAGAAATACTCAAGTTAATAATAAAAAAAAAAAAAGCTCACAAAACTTGCCAGACTGTTTATGCTCAAGCCAGGAGGCCTCCTAAAGATTTACAGCAAGTTCTACTCCAGTAAAGAACCTCATTTGCATGACATTGTTGTGTTTATATTCATTAGTAACTAACAGCGTAGGACAGAGAGGAAAGAATTTATGTGCACAGAGGTTGTGTTGAAAGCTTTCGAAAATGTGACAGAGACTTCGGGCACACGTATAATGGTCATTTCCTCATTCTTATTTGAAAATCCATTCCCCAGCTAACCAAGTGAAAAACTACATTTCCCATCCACCTTCACGGAGGCGTGCTCAAGTGACTCATTCCCAGCCAGTAACGGTTAAGTGGAATGGTAAGTTTTCTTTTTTCCTGTTGCTGTATTGGCGGACCCTCATTTGATCAGGCAATGATGCACTGTGGTAAGACTGAATGAGATGTGTTAGGTTGGAATACCAGCTACCATCTCAGAATAGGGGAGTTGGAACTGCAATCTAGGAATGCAGAAGAAAGCTGAGAGTAAGGGGGCTTGAGCGCCCACTTGCTCACACTGTAACCCTGCACTGCTCTTCCCTGAGCTTTGTTGAATAACACCTCAGACTTGGTATATTTTCTAATGTGGGAAGCTTCAAATAACCATGATTTGTTTAAAAGATTGAAGTATATGCCAGGATAAAAGAAAAGGCAGATTTTTTTTTAAGATGGGGGATCTTAGATGAAATGCCCAACAGTGGGGAGAGGAAACTTTTAGATTCCACCTCCAGTAGAAAGAGGAGTCCACCTCCATCAAGTGGAGGGATGGGGTTGCCATCCCACAGTCAAAAACTCTGATCCAGAATTGTTCCTGTCTAAAAGAGAAGGGATTAAAATGGAGAAGAGACATTGAGCCACCAACCAGCCCTCCGCCAGCCCCCAGCCACACATAAGCAGAAGACTTCCGGGTCTGGCCTCAGTGAGAGACGATGTGCATAAACTGTGAGAGACTTGAGGCTCCAGGGAGTGGAAAGGCCTGGCCGGGGTTGGGGGTGGGGGTGTGGTGGGGCGAACATCCTTTTGGAGGGGGCGGGAACAGGACAGAACAGGATGAGGAATGAGAGGAGGAACTGTGGGAGGATGGACCAGGAGGGGGGTAATGACTGGACTGTAAAAAAATAAAAGTAGGGGGCTGGGGATTTAGCTCAGTGGTAGAGCGCTTACCTAGGAAGCGCAAGGCCCTGGGTTCGGTCCCCAGCTCCGAAAAAAAGAACCAAAAAAAATAAATAAATAAATAAATTAAAAAAAATAAAAGTAATAAAAACTTAAAAAAAAAAAAAGACAGGGTCTTGAACTCACAGAGATCCATCTGCCTGTGCCTAAGACTGCTGAGATTAAAGGTGTGTGCTGTCAGCCCAGGTAGATTGAATTTTAAAATGAGTTAAATTAGGGCTGAAGAGCTGGGTCAGCGGTTAAGAGAACTACTACTCCTAACTTAAGTTTTCCTGTGAGGAACCTCTTGATACCCACATGCAGCTAACAACCATCTGGGACTCCCGTTCCTGAGGATCCCGTTACCCTCCTCTGGACTCCTTGAGCACCAAGCACCAAAGTGATGCACAGACACGTATGTAGGCAAAACAGCCATGCACATAAATAAAAATAAACGAATCTTTTTAGATGAGTTAGATTTTATGAAGATATTGTGTTGTCTCCCTGGGATGCCCTAACCTTTTATCCCAATAATTTCCATGGGTGCTAAAACCTGTCCCATGTTTTAGGTTGACAATCACTCTGTATTTGTGTGGTTCTAACAGAAACAGAAGAAAAGATGGTGCGTTCCTTGCTTACTCCCCAACATACACACACACACACAGAGAGAGAGAGAGAGACAGAGACAGAGACAGAGACAGAGACAGAGAGGCAGTCAGGCAGACAGAGGGACAGAGGGGCAGAGGGGCAGAAAGGCAGGTATATAGACAGACACAGAGACAGAAAGGCCTCTGAATTAGAATCTTTGACTCCTGAATTATGAAAATTTGTTGAGTTCTTCTTATGAGGTCCTCTCTCTAGGGGTTCCGCTTTTGATTCCAAGCTGCAAATATTTCAGCTGCCCTAAAGAGAAAAATGGCAGCCTAGTTGAACTCTTTCTTCTCCTTTTGTGAAGTTCTACTAGCTTTTTCTCTCAGCAACTGGAAGCCTATGGCTATTTTAAATCTTGGTTATCTATCTCCTGCCTATTCCTAGAGGCAGTGTTAACTAAATCCAAAAGAAACTGCAGAAGTCAGCTCATAATACAACATTTGCCACTGTCGTCTGCCTCAGCAGCTCTGCCATCTTCATCTAAGTGTTCGTGTGTGTGTGTGTGTGTGTGTGTGTGTGTGTGTGTGTGTGTGTGTGTGTGACTTATGCATAAGCACATGTGTGCCTCAGAGCAGATGTTGAAGTCAAAGGACAATTTTCTTGAACCAGTCCCCTCTTTCCACCCTGTGAGCTTCAGGGATCAAAGTCAGGTCATCAGGCTCACCCGGCAAGCACGTGTGCCTTCCGAGTCATCTTGCCCGCACTGGTTTCTATTATTTTACCTGGCACTAAGTTCTGAATACTTTTATGCTTCTGGTTACCAAGATGACAGTATTAAAAGTCAAGATCACATCACTGGAATGGTGGAATTAAAAGACGAGACCACTGCGGGCAATTAGGTCTCGGCTATAAATGCTATTAATGGCCCCATAAAAACCCCCAAAGACCCAAATACCCTTTCTGAGAGCCAGTGAGCAGGTACTGCTGTGAGCAAGAGAGTCTTCGTCTTCGCAGGACTTAAGGGAACCTGACCTTCCCATCCTCCAGAAATATTTCTTAATGCTACTCAGTTTGTTTTGTGCTTCTCTTGTTACAAAGCAGCATCCCAGACGGACTGTTTGGTGTTCTACATTGTTCTCTAGATGAATAGTATCTATTATCTACAGCCAGATACTCCATCCCTGCTGGAACTTATAATCTCTCAATGGAAACTTTGAAAACTCAGAAATCTACCACTTTAAGCATTCCTCTGCTTCAGACTTCCAAATGCTGCCCACAGCCGCTTTGCACTCTTAAGTTCACCCCCTACACAGGCTCACCCACACACCCAAGCCAAACTGACCTGATTTCTATCCCTCACTTCAGAGCCCGAGGAGACATGTTTTGTGCTCCCTTACTCCTCAAAAGGGCTTCCTGAAAGAGCCTGGTGTGGCAGATACAGCTCTCAATCTGGACCCTCCGTTTCGTGGAAAGTGAAGGTTCATTTGTATACTGACTACAGAGCCTCAGAAAACACATCGACCTCTCTGAGCCTCTATGACCTCCTCTCCAAAACGAGACAGTCAAAGCTTTTATGGACACTGAACTAGGTATCACTTGTCTAAACACCTTAGTATTTACATTTTTCTGCCTTTCCCTTCTTTATTCAAAAATCAGCAAACCTCGTGGAGCAGCAGTGATGTGTACCAGGGACAGATGGATCTCTGTAAGTTCGAGGCCAGCATGGTCTACAGAGCAAGTCTCAGGACAACCAGAGCTACACAGAGAAGCCCTGTCTGGGGAGGGGGAGGTAAACTACAAGGAAACATTCTTTGCAGCCAAGATCTTCATTTTAGTTTCTGTGACAGTGGTCTGCCTCCCTTTCTCCTGCTTCAGGAGTCAAACATGTTTGGAGCCATTTCCTAGACACACACATATCCTGCCTTCACAAGTTGTGCCCCGCCCCACTGAAGGGCAGGAAGATACCCCAGTTCCACTCAGCCCTTTCTTAAGGGAAGAGGAGCAAGTTCTCCTCAGAAAACATCTCTTTTTTCTAATGTCCCAATCCTTGACTAACTGTGGCTTGCTTCTAATTGCTTTTTCCTCTCATGTTTTATGTCCACTGCGCAGTTCGTTTGTTCAAGCATCACTTCAAATGAAATGGCGCCAGCAAAAAGATATTGCATCTTTGGATCCTTCTAGTCCAGTTGCGAACTTTATACTTAATCCTTTAGGGCACTCTTGTCTGGTAAGTTTTAATTTATATTAAATTTTCTACAAGGAGAAGGCAGCATGGTCAAAGCGAGAGAGCGAGACAGACAAGAGTCGGCCTTTCATAAATTAGTAAGCTTCACGGGCCGCCTTCCTTGACCCTTTAAACTCTATGAAATTAATATAAGTAGACAACTAAAGTCTGCCTGGCCCCGCCAGAGCCCTGCAAGTTCACTTAAGCAATCCAAGTTTCCTTAAAGTTTTATAAGCCAGCTTTTAGAACAAGTCCTTTGTACTTATTGCTGGTGACAGTGAGCATTGCCACAGCCAATGAACCTTACTGACTTACGACCCCAATATGGTCGAGCACCGTTATCAAGGGAAATATCAGAATCAATGCTTGTATATTACACTGAGGTCCTGACTTCTGCAAAAGCCCCCTACAGACCCTTCAGAATCTGTCAGGGAAATAAACAGCTAACACTCCAAGACGCTCCGCTGACACTGCCCTGACAGTGCTGTTTGCTTAACCACTTCCCAGTCATCCCGCCCTTCCAAAGGGTGTGGGGTGCTTCAGAAGAAAGTAAAGAAGGGGTGTTATTATGTTTCTAATCCTTTTCCAGTGGGACCATATTGGTGCCCACTTTCTGAAGGGGCAAGATGGGTGATTTTATCATAAGGAATAGGGAGCCCCATTTTTTCTTCCCTCACAATTAATTGGCTTGCATTATTAAACCTCTCCTGATAGAATGGGCAGAGAGTGTCACATGGCTCCCATGTGGGCACTTTCCCTTACAGTCTGCTTGAACTGGAAGAAGGCCGTTTCCACAGCCATCTATTTTTAAAAAAATTATTTTTGCATGAGTATGTGGCGGGGGGGGGGTATGGTTTGTGTGTAGGTATGTGTCTGGAATGAATGTGTGTGTAAGTGTGGTGTGGGGGGTTGGTTTGTGTGGGGATGTCTGGTATGCATGTGTGTAGATGTGTGTGTACGTGTGGGGGGGTGTGCATGTACGTGGAGTATGGGGGAGGGAGGGGCTGGTGTGTACACCATATACTTGCGGGTGCCCTCAGAGATCAGAAAAGACACTGGATGCCCTTGTGAAGTGCTTGATGTGAGTGCTGGGAACTGAACTCTGGAAGAGCCGCAAGTGCTCTCAGTGGCTGAGCTATCTCTCCCATCTCCCAAGAACTACCTCTCAGCTTACAGAAATCGCTCAAGCTACTGCTTCCATGGTTCCTCTCTTACATATATAAGCACCAACCCTCCTGTGCACTGACTTCTCATGTAACTTTAAAATTTTTTATTTGTGACAAGCATATATAATATATATACATATACTATGTATATACATATACATATATATATACATATACATATATATATATATGACCTCGATGTTCTGCCAGACACAGGAGGATAATCTATAATTACTGTGTTTATCTGAACTTACATTTTAGGACCTTTTTCCCATCTCTATGGTCAAAGAATTAAAAACCTTGTGATGTCAAAACCAAAGCGTATGAAAAAAGAACACCTCCTCCCTCCTCCCTTGCAAGGAATAATCTGTCCTCTTCTAATGCTGGAACTTTCTCTACTATCTTTTTTTTTTTACCTTTCCCCCTGCAATTGCTGTTCACTCAGCTGTGCAAAACATTCTATCTGGTAGAGTGCCCGTTCCTGAAGCTTGCCAATCCTGAGGAACACCACATCTAACCTTCAGCCCCTAGGCAGAGCACTAAAAAACGTAAGTGAGCCTGCCCAGAATTCAGTCCAGGTGTCAGCATCGCCCAGGGGTACTCAGCCTAGAATCAAAAAGTCCACCTTCCCTCTCTGCAAGTCCAGTAGTCATATTTTTGGCACAAAGTAATTCACATTGATTTAACTTTTGTTATTGGAAAACAGGTACCATTTGATGCTCCTCAAAGGAACAGGCTTCAACCAGTTCAATGGCTGGATGGCCTTAGGTTTTGTTTAAAGTAATGATGCCTGTGGGTGCTGGGGGTCACCACATGAATGGAAGACATATCTGCCAACAGGGTCGTGAAGGACACGATGTCCTGCTTAACGTGTCCAAGTGTAACAGCATAAGAAGATGAGTCCTCAGGGCAACCCCAAGGGTCAAAGCTGGGGTCTGCAGTGTCCAAGTATAAGAACACTCAAAGTAACCGGAGAGACAGACACAGCAAGAACAAAGAAAAATCCCTGTGTAGCTGCTGAAGGTGAGATTCAAAGGCACATAAATTATTCTTATTGATAGCTACCTCGGAGTTGTGAAGCTGGCACTGACTGAGGATAGGGAATCCACTGAAGGGAACCAGAACCTTCAGTATGAAGCACAGAGTGAGCACTTCACGCCTGCGGGGCTACAGCCTTGGACTCAACCAACAATGTATAGGAGATACTCAAGGGTGGGGGAGATGGTAAATTAGCAGTACAACTACAAAAAGCATATATGCTCTTAAAATTCAGCACAGTCTCTATACCCTAAAAGTAAGCAGCACCATGCCCTGGGCTTGAAAGGGGACTGTATCCAAAGGAGAACTCAACACAATCAGCTCCCTCTGCTCCCTGACTTCGGATGCAAAGTAACCGGATGCCTCTACCTCCTGCTGCCTTAACTTCTAAAACTTTAAACCAAAATAAATCCTCCCTTGTTTCCATTGCTTTTATCCTGTATCTTGTCGAACCAAGGAGCAAAGTAACCAATGTAGCCACTAAGTTTGATCAAGACCATTCTCAACCACAACAGGAGCTATGCTTGGAATACATGAGACGTTGATTATAAAACTTGCTCCTACATTAAGATTATCAGGTGTTGCTGTGTAGATGGGACTTTTAAAGGAAATTGGGGCATCACTCAAACCATGTACATGTGTAATACGGCCACAGATTTTTTTTATAGTCTTCCAGGAGATTCTAATGTGCAGCCAAGTCTGAAAAACCACTAGCTTAACAGGGTCCTGATTCGAAGGGAGAAGGAGGCAATTCCAGGTCAAATCCATTAAAGCCACATAAAGCACACCAACACTACTACCACCCACATCTGCCCGGCACATGCCTAAAACCTTTTGGTTCAAGTTTTATCCAACCTGCCTGATTTCCATCAGGGGAAAAACTGCATTTGTGAAATCAAACCCACTCTGAATAACTGTAGTTCATGTGCACTCAACACATTCTCCTGAGGACAGGCACTAAAATAACTTGGACCAAATCATCTTTTTAATTTATTGAAGCATCCTCAGGAGGGAGCTTGCATTTTGCTACTCCCTATCCCACCTCCCATTCCCCCCCCAAAAAAAAATCAGGGAGGAAGAGGACTAAGCCCCATTTTTTTCTGTAGGGAGTTTTCTATCCTTGACTTTATCTGTGGCTCTTTTTTTTTAAGATTTATTTATTTATTTATTTTATATATGAGTACACTGGTGCTCTTAACCACTGAGCCATCTCTCCAGCCCTATCTGTGGCTCTTGTATTCGGCATAGTAACCTGTTTTATCCCTTCTCTGTGCCCCTCCCCTGTCTCTCTGATTGACAGTTTGTTTCAACAGGGACCATAAACAATAGGCTGTAGCACCGGGGTGTATCACACATTCACAGATGAGGTGCTATGTCCACAGCCCCAAGTCAAGCCTTTTTCAGACTCAATGTCATTTAAAGCTCACAGTGAACAGATGACTTCTTTTGCCCATTACAAGATGCAGGTCAGACCCCAGTTCATAGAACCAGGACACAGTTAGGCAGGAGACCAGATCCAGGGTACCTCCTTCCAAGCTAAACTTAGGAGACTCAAAAGTCCCACCTCCTGTCAGCAGCCAAGAAGGGTCAGTGTACATTTTGTTTAATCATACACATCCACCACAGAATTGTAAACCATGTGGGTGGGCATGATACTTTAGTCACCTTTCATTTCCTTGAAGCCAGCGTGGGGTCCAGAGCATAGTAAGATCTCAGTATCAGCCCGAGGAGACTGTAAATGCTAAAGGATTCAGTCATCAGAAGGGTTCTTTCACTGGTAGAGCCTAAGCTTCTTCATCGCAGAAGTCCGGGTTGACACTACACATTTCCCATTTCCTTTACCTCCTCCTCCTTTTGATAGAAATCAAAAATATGATGTTTATTTTCACACATTTTCCCACCCGCCTGTGCCTTGTTTCTGCTTTGAGGAGAGTGGATGTGTGCAGAGGCCTCACATATCTCACATATCACACAGGAGATATGAGTCAGAACACTTAGAGGAAAGGATGCTGATTGTGCCACAGTCTTTCCTAAGGGGATAAGCCAAAGGCTCTCTATCCCTTCTACCTTCAAGGAGAAGGAGAAAAATGCAGCAAAGTCAGCTCTTAGAGAGCAAGTGCTTCCTCTGCTGCTCAAACCCCCATACCCTGCAAGTTTAGTATTAACTTAGACAGAGAAAGACATTGGGAACATAAATTTCCGGCCCCAAATTTCTTAATGTCCTAAAACAGAAAGAACTACCGTACTTCAGCTCTTCCTTGAAATACAGAAGGGTTTATAAATCAGAGGAACATCTCAGGAAAAATTTGGGAACTAAGATTTGAAACACTAAAATTGCCAAATAATGAAATCAGTACTCTCTGGGGCCTACATAATGCTACACAGAATCCTGTCTACCTACCCAGTTACAGGCAAGCAATGGAGACTCAATCTTCCTTCAGCAGACACAGAATAAAGTAATAGGCACTTCCCCGGGGCAAATGTTCTTAGACACATCTACAGGTAGGAAATGAATCTAAGGATCTGTCCAAAGTCATATTCACAAAGCCCAGAGAAAAGACTGATGGGTACAAGGGGCTGTAGTCAAACTGCAGTCTACCTTTAAGAGCTAAGCCTTAATTTATGCGCCTGAACATCACAAATGTGGTGCAGAGGAAGCTAATTGCCTGGAATTGAAGTGTCTCTTTCAAGATGTGATTTAAAAAAAGAAGAAGAAGCAGCTTTAATTGCTTCATTGAAGAAAGTCAGTAAATCTAGTAGTGATCATAAAATTTTTATACCTGTTGGTTCTATCCAATGCATCATGAACATCCCTGTAGTCCTAAAGGAAGTCTTGTTATTTTCAAAAGAATACCAGAGTATCCCTACACAGCTTCTGATTGTCTGAGTTTAAAGCAGTCTAAAGTGGGTTTCAATGTCCTCTTTCTGTAACTCAACAGAAATGTTCACTGAACTTGGGATATAGCTCTGTGGTAAAATGTTTACCCATCACATGTGAGGTCCTGAGTTGGATACCCCATATTGAAGCAATTTTATTTAACAAACAGAAGAAGGGAAGCCCAGGAACAATGTGTGTCTGGATAAGCAGAAGGCATTTTGTATATCACTATGGAGGTCTTCCTCACTGGCTAATGGCAACGCATCAAGTGAGATTAGAAGAGGTGAGAAGCATGCACACCGATTCTTCATGCACAAATGTTTTAGGAAAGCTGGAAGATAAAGGTTGACAAAATGGAGTCATCAAATCTTCTGTGTGGATTCTGCATTGCATATGACTCACGTTAACCTACCAGGAACAGGCACGTGTCATATTTGTCCCGTGAACCAAGTTTTTTTGTCTTTCCCATCAGGCCTGCCAAAAACAGGCCTTCCTCACTCATTCTCCTAGAAAAATTCAATCATCTCTGGGGACACATTTACATGTTCCAGAGTCTCAGTTAGGTTCCTCCTTTTTCTGATTCTCCAAGCAACTTTCCATACACCTCCACTGTGGATCATGTCTCATACTGGTTTGCCTACCTATTTTGAAATGTTTATTTCCCTCCATGAGATTAACTGGCAAGAGTACTCCCTGCACAGGACAGTGTCTGTATTATAGTAAGTGACCAATAAGAATAAAGGCTGTGACATGACTCAGGCACTTAGCACAGGTTCTAGTTAATAGTAACAGTGAGTTAGGCAATACCAGATATAGTATTTGTTCTTGGGCCACGTGTGCTGTGAACAGACTAGAGACACGATTATGACTCAAAGACACCTGCCCAAGCCCCTATGTAGGTGGTGGCACTATTTCTGGCTGAAAGTAGGATTGGAGAAAGAAAGGGATAAAATTGAAGGCAGACTTTTAAATATCATATGGTTTAATCACCTATAAACTCTGACAAGGATATGTGGCCTTTTGGTCACAGCAGAAATATCCAATTCAGAAATATCAACTTGAAGATGACAGAATGAAAAGGGTACAGAGGCTGGGCAAAGCTGTGGATAGGGAAACTGACTTGGGACAGTTCTGGGAAGTACCATGCTATTACCGAAGGAGTCTGTCAGTAACAAAATGGGGAAGCATCTAGCAACTAAATATATCGTATTTCCTAGCCTGCAGATACAGGATGTCTTTAGTTTTTAATTTTTATTCTTTTTATTGTTATTTAATGTTTTCCTCCAGCTACAGTATCAGTGACTTTCACAATGCATTCTGCAGAAAAGGAACAGCTTCTCTCCAGCAAACATCATTTCACTTATTTATTGCCATAGTTTAAGCACAAAAGCAGCTTTGCTCATGTAAATATACCACACTCGTAGACAGTAAGAGGCAGTTATGTGCTTTTCCGGTGCCACCTGTGAGCATTCATTATTAAGTCCCAACTTTGCCTTCCACAGCATCCACATTCACATTCACAGGCAGCAACGTCAAATAGCCCCATCCCCTCCTCTTGCTTGTTTGCTTGATTACTGTTATGGCCTGAGTGTGCGCTTCAGTTTGAATAGCAAAGCCTTGCCAATAGAGTGTTTTTCCATGCTCCCCTGGTCCATGGAGATCACAGAGATTCCAGGAGTGCTGGAAGTGTTACTCAGTGGTGTCATTCTCAGATCTGGCTTGCATCCTCAGATCAGAAAATCTCATAGAATCTGGGATAAGCCTCAGGACTTGGCTCTGGGAACTGGGTCTTTCTCTGATGACCCTTCTTTTTACAGTAGGGAATGTATGTCGTAGCCTTCAATTCATACTGAGAAGATCCTGCTTTTATCCTCCCTCTTCGGGTTTATGCTTGAGAGACTAAGTATTGTCCTAGCTTGAGTTTGCACCACATAGCTCCCTGAGCTAGTTAACAATGCTCACCCTTAGGATGGGTCAGCACCTCTGGACTTAAACCAGTCCATTTTGCCAGGGTGCAAGTCTCTGCCTTTTGCCTTGCAACTATTTGCATCTGCTGGCACCCAGGTGACAATCTCTAAATATTTATCTGATATGGGAATGGGAAAGGCAGGATACTTTTGGTGTGGAAGAGGGGTAAACACAGAAGAAAGTGGGAGGGATTAAGAGAAATAGCAGAATACAAGAGGTATGATAGGAGAACTGGAAACACTTTGGGGTAGGGGAAGGTAAAGACAGAAGGAGGGAAGTGGGTAAAATAGAATGTCTGAAAAAGCCACAAGGATTCATATTATTATTTACCTTAAAAAACCTCTAATGTTTTTAATTCCATGTATCATCTAGGCTTAAAGTGCTCCCTTCAAAGCAAAAACCACCTAACAAATACCCCCAATAATGAAAAGCCCTCTTTTGAGATATCGGTCATGGCTATCAAATAGACTTCCAAAACATAGAGCCTGTCGCTGTTTCCCTTGGTTGCCCCACCACCATAGATGGAAGAAAAGCCCATATTGCTGAAATACTGTGCACTTTAGAAACAGGGTCCACGAACTGAAACTGATCTGAATGTCTCCTCCATGAGGACTAGCTTTCATGGTACCAGAATGCCTCATGCAAGCTTCCAAAGGAGGGAGACAAGCAACAGTCCTACCCATCCATGACACCTCTGAACCACATCAACACCAACATGGCTCAATAATCCTAAGGGTGCAACAGTGATATGCACACCTTGGCAGTAACCAACTTGCTCTCTAATTGGACCAGCTCAACAACAGAGAAATCTAGCTAAGTCCTTGGTGCTTGTGAAGTCATGGTTATTGGGGAAGAATCTACAACCACTATTTTTTTAAATCAGCATAATCCCTAGCAACAATCTATAAACATTTGTCTCTACACCCACAGATAATTGTAGTCTTCACATGTCATAAAGGACATTTCTCTTTGCAACAGAGACCACTATAGAAAAGTCAATCAATATGCAGAGTTATGGAGCCCAGTCCCAATGGACACATCTATAAAATATCCTACATCTGAGCCTTGAGGAACAAGATGGTAAAGAGGGCAGAAAGACTTCAAAAGATCAAGGACTTTGCTGTTGGATTGCATCTCTTAGTAATATCAGAAGCTACACCATTTATGATCTCACCAATATAACTGCCCAAATGTGAACTAAAGGAGGATGATACCAATGGACATGTCAAAGAGGATAGGGGGTGGGGGGTAGGCTTCAACCCTACACAAAGAACTATAGATAATCAAGGAAATCCTGGAGCAGGATAGGTGGACTTCCCCCAAGGAAGAGAGCATCAACTGGTTGTCCAGTGCCAAATGGTCATACCTGAAAGCATGCATATATGTAACATTATAAAATTTATTATATAGGGGTTGGGGATTTAGCTCAGTGGTAGAGCACTTGCCTAGGAAGCGCAAGGCCCTGGGTTCGGTCCCCAGCTCCGAAAAAAAGAACCAAAAAAAAATTTATTATATAATATATATTATATATCCTAAATCTAAATTTACTTGTATGTATGTATGTATGTATATATGTATGTATGTATGTATGTATATATATATGTGTGTATATATATATATATATACACTGTATATATATATATATACACTGTATATATATATATATATATATATATATATATATATATATATATATATATACACTGTGTGTATTTCTTTCCAGGAAGAACATCGTGCCTACAGTAACAAGAAAAAAAATTCTATAACATTGCACAAAAGAGTAACTCTCCTTGAACAGATCCTAAGTTTATGGCCACTAGATTACCAAGAGAAGCACTTTTTATAAAGATGAGTCCTTGCAGAAGGAGAGAGAGACAAGATTCATTGTCATGTTTAGCAGTGTCTGTCAGGATGAAGTTAGCACCAAACATGCCTACAATTGCAAATTGGGTAAGTTTTAGTGCCAAGTTTCTCTGTTACTGTGAAAAAAACAGACCAAACAATCATGGGGAAGAAAGAGTTTATTTGGCTCACACACATGATTACAGTCTATCACTAAGGGAAGTTGGTGTAGGAATCTGGGGGCAAGAACTGATGAGGAGGCTAGAGAGAATGCTGTTTACAGTCTTGCTCCCCATGGTTTACTCAGTCTTCTTTTTTATACAACCCAGTTGCCTAAGGGTGATACCACCCACAGTGTGCACCCTTCTACACAAATGATCAGTCATCAAAATGCTCCCACAGACAAGCCCACAGGACAATGTAAAGGAGAAAATATCCTCAGTTGAAGTTACTGCTACTCACATGTCTAGGTTTGTGTCAAGTCGACAACTAACCATCTCAGGAGGTATGTGCTTCAGTGTGGACTCCAGACAAAAGGGAAGCAGTCTCCAACTGTGTCCAATGGCTTCTTGTGGGGAAGAGAAGAGGGTAACAGATGGGGAGGAAGCTGCCTTCAAGTATCAACCTGCAAACCTAAGCAGATGTTCCCATTAGATAGGACTGACCATTTAACCATACTGACCCTCTCATTCCATGAACATTGGATGATTTTCAATTTCTTGTGTCCTCTTCAAGTTCATCAGTGTTTTCTATTTTTCATCATAGGCCTCTTCACCTCATTTGTTCATCTTATTCCTGTACTTATTGTACTATCAATCAGATCGCCTTCTTGATTTCTGTCTCAGATATTTGAGTACTGATGCATAGCAATGCTACTGGTTCTTGTATGTTTATTTTGTACCTTCTATCATTTCTAAATTTATTTATTAACTCCAATAACTTCTGACAGACTGTTTGGGGGTCTTCTGTGCATGCTTATCTCATTTTCAGAGTGTTTTCTGATTTGGGTGCCTTTCATTCTTTCTCCTGCCTTACTGCTTCATCTATGACTTCCAACATTATTCTAAACAAAGACGGTAAGAGTGGGCATCCTTGCGTTGTTTCGGATATCAAGGAGAAAGCTTTTAGCTTGTCCCACATTTGCTTTCAGCTCACTCAGTGATCATTTTTGTTATGTTTAGACATGCTGCGTCTCTATTCAATTCAGTCAATGTTTTGTCATAAAGGGATCTTGTACTTTTTCAAATGCCTTTTTCCCCATCTACTGAGTTGATTAAATGGCTTTTCGTTTTCATTTGGTTGGTGTTACTGGTTTGCATTTGTTGAACCATCCCTGCATCCCTGAGATGAATCTCATTTGATCATGATAGCTAATCTCGTTTGTGTGTGATTAGATTTGATTTACTAGTATTTTACTGAGTATTTTTACATCTAGATTTATTTTTTTAAAAGTAGATCTGTAATTTTATATTCTCTCTGTGTGTGTATGTGTTTGTGTGTGTGTGTCTGTGCCTTTATTAGTTTCCCATCACCATAGTTTCTTAATTTAATGAATCACAAAATTGATTGTAGATGATAGGATAGAATAGCTGAGATGTGATATCTGGGAATATCACTGTAGAGAAGGGAAGACAAAAATAAGTAAAGAAAAATAAGCCAGGGTCACTCATTATCAAAAGCCCAATCAATGACAGAATTAGTTATCCTCTTTTTGCTTCTTGTGTATTTTTCAGATACACCAGAAAAAAACAGATTTCTAGGGATCTAACAAGACAGAGTTAGGTTTGTAAGCACCAGTGGGATTTGTGTTTGTGGTCCAGTGCATGAGCAAGCAGGAAAATGCTTGAGGAGTGTGCGGCCACCTGACCTTCTAGGAGAATGGTTTCTGGAGCATTCACAAAGACAGGAAATAGCAGTAGAGAGGCAGATGCATTCATAAACAGCACCCAGGGACCAGCAAGGGTGCTTCCAAGTCTGAGCAAAAGCATCTCATCTTTGGATCTCGAAGTTCCATGAAGGTTGAGAGTCCCTTGCAGCTAATAAGAATAAAGGGACCTGGGCTTCTACCTTGTCCTGCTACCAGAGCAGACATCGATTAGAAGAGCAGCTGCTCTTTACATTTCAATTTTTTGACAAATGCAAATATTAACAAAGTGATTTGACAACCCCTTTTTTTTTTCTTAAAGGAGAGAAAAAGACCCTTTGTAGTGCGTAATGGAGCATCCTGGTGAAAAGACGTAATTTGGAGCCTGTGATGGTTGCTGCTGGTTGTCAACTTGACAGGACTTAGAATCACCTAGGAGACAGAAGTCCAGACACACCTGGGAGGGGTTACCTTGATTAGGTAAACTAAGGTGAGAAGAACCGCCCTAAGGATGGCAAAGCCACAGTCTGAGATCTTGGAGGAAGCGAAGGGGAAAGTGCAAACTAGCATCCATCACTCTCTCCTTCCTGACTCTGGACATCGTGTGCTAGGCTGGGCCAAGGGCTCGCCTCCCTGCCCCCCCCAAACTGTAGACTAAAGAAACAAACACCCCAAACTTCCTGAAGTTGCTGTTTTAAGAGCATTTTATCACAGCAACCAGAAAAATCAACTGACACAGAACTGGAAAGGCCTTAATTTGTGTCAGACTCTGACTCTCGCCTTGGGCAATTATTGTGAGACCTCTGGGCTTCCTTTTCCATATATATGTTGTATAATTATGAGAATAAAGCATGGTGCACACAAAACCTTTATTGAGGCACATTGGATCCTCAAAAGAAAATATTCACTAATCAGTACTTGGTGTGATACTTTTAGTAAAAGCCACAGGACCACGAGCTCATCATGAGGCAGAATTCCTCTTGAATGACAGGAAAGGTAAAATAGTCAAGATAAGTTTTGATATAAACATCCAGTTGGAAATACTGTTCGATTGTTAATGCCTGGGGGTAATACTGCACAATTTTGTTTCCCTCACACTCCTGAGGCTCATTTCTAACTTCTCAAGGATGTATGAGGAAGAACCTTCCTCTGTGAAGCTTAGCAAAACAGGACTAGTTCAGGAAAAGGTAGCTGATCTCTACAAAAGGGGGCGGGGACTTAAAATTATCACAGTCCAATTTCTTATAAAACCACAGTATTATTTTTGATGTTTGGTTGAAAATCCAGTTCACCCAAGCATTTCCATGTGCAATGAAAAATGAAGAAGAAGAAGAATCACCTGGTTCTTTAAAGTACTTTACTCCAAAACACTAAAATATTCCCCAACATTTTCATTTGGAAATGAACATTAATAGACTGACTCGCAGTGACAAACAGCAGCGATTGCCTTCTCTAGCGATTGCCATGATTAAAAAATTGCTTCCAAACGAGCTGGAGGATGACTTCCTCTTGGTAAAAGGTTGGCCTCTGTACTTTTCATAACTATTTTGTAATTATCATCGTGCTAGATTATTATAGTTTATCGCTTCGTAACAACAACAATAAAACCAGGAATTAGAATTAAAGGGAGCAAACACACAGGCACTGGCACACTCACACCATGGACAGCTTTCTCCCTGAGTTTTCCTGCCGCCTCTAAAGTCTGAACAATCGTTAAGACGTGATGCTTTCTCTCGAAACATTCTCAGGCACTGGACAGATGTATGTGTGTGTTTTGCTGTCATGAGTAGATAACAAAATGACAGGAAAGTGGCCAATTAATTTAAAGGAAAACTCAAGAGATGTTAATTCGTAGAGTGCACTGGGAGTTGTAGAGTCTCTAGGTACGTGAGAATAGACTCCCATTCTCTTGCTAGGAGACAGTCTGGCTGGCTAGAACCACTTGCATTCATATTAAATGCCAGCTGTGCGCTCTGGTTAAGCCATTCCTCCTCCTTCCTGACCCAGTGTCATGTGGCTACACAGAGGCAACTTACAAGGATGAAAACGGAGGCAATGCCGGTAGGAAGCATCCAGTCTTCCCATTTTCTCTTCCTTCTCTTTCCTTCTCCACCAGCTTTGTGCTGTAACCATCTGGGGGTGGCAGAAGAAGGTGCCACCTGATGGAGAGGAAAAAAAAGGTAGACTCTGGAGTCTGGCCCAGGAGGCATCCCGTGAGATTCCCTGTCTCTCAGAACAGCATCCTTCCTACCCAAGGGAACAAACCCAACCCTGCCATATATCGCCATATCTTTGTGTCGGTTAGTCCATCTTTGATAGAATCTTCTGTTCTCAGCCTTATGCCAAAGTCTCACTGAAGTTAGCTTACACTCTTAGAACATGACAACCAATCACTGACTGTGAAACCTCACTGGGCTTTACCTACTCTATTACACTTAACTTAATGAGCAGCATACCTTCATGGGAAAAAGCAGGTGATGTATTGACATTGCTGTAGAGGAAACTATGGTAGAAATTTTAAAAAGTTAAAGAGAACTAAAATCAGAGGACTATAGCTGGTTTTTAACCTCCCATTGAAATCTGCTTTACACTGGATGGAAATACATATTTGGTCATATGGAATTTCAAAGTCGATGAAAAACTCAAGTATATGCTAACATTCTAGTCTGCAACTGGGAGGTAAAAGAAAGCCAAGAAGAGCACACAGCACTTGGAGTTGAGTCCTCACCCTATCGTGTCCAGACGTGGTAGAGGTCACGACCCCTCCTAAGGTCTGAATTTCAAGAACACAGCAGAACATCTGAGAACAGAGTTCTCCTTTGCTGTAGGCTGCCATAGTGACTGTCATGGTATGTAGTCTCAGTTCATAGTCCCACAGAAAGGAGCGACACCACGACGTTCTTCTCAAAGCAGTTTATTCAGGAACCTTTCTTTCTGCCTGCAAGCAGCAATCTCTTTTCTTTTCTTTTCTCTCTACCTCCCCAGCCCCCGAGCATACTCCCTTATATCCTCCCTCAACTCCGCCTCCTCAGTCCAGACTGCGTAATCTCAGTTCATAGGTCCACGTCACATGGCCTAATCTTGCGTCATGGTGCACCTGCGCAGCTCTCACAATGGACGTGGCTAGTTTCAGGTGTGTGAGGAAGTCAGGTGCTAGTCAAGAGACTTAGCTGCAGTCCCGGGCGCCATCTTGGGACTGCTGCCACACCCGCTGCCCACATCATGGTTTGAATATGGCATGTTTCCCATAGGCTGCTGAATGCTTGTTGTCCAACTAATGGTGTTATTTTGGGATGCTGTAGAACCTGTAGATGTGAAGCCCTGCTAGGGGAAGCAGGTTATTAGGAATGTGTCTTGAAGGATTCTGTCTAAACCCAGCCTCCTGTCTCACTGTCTATCCCCTCCTCACACAAGAGGAAGATGAAATGCCCTACCTTTACATCAGTGTTCGGTTCTGCCCCAGGGTGTGGAGCCCAGTTACCATGAGCAGAAGATGTGGAACCGTGATCAGAATAACTTCTGGGTTATTCAGAACTGGGGTCAGAACTCCTTGTACTTTCTGTTGGATGTTTGGGTCAGAGCTATGGGACTCACTAGTCCAGCGGCAAATGCCTGCTCTAACAGTTGCTTGCTGAGAGATCCTGGATGAAACCATAAGCTCTCTGTTGTAAAGCACTGACATCTGTTTAGATACCACAGCACCGTGGGGAGAGAGGGGTGTGAAATCATCCCACAATGCCAAGTCTGTGGCACAGGTGGCATCCTGCAGAAGCTCCTTCTGTGTTTATTAATGGCCTCTCACTATATAAACTGAGAGTGATGGGAATGGACACCCTCGCTTTGTCCCAGTCTTAGCTCTGATGTCAGTGGAGGGTTTTTCTTAGTTAACTAGATCATTATCAGATCTCCCTACCCTACAAGACAGTGTGAGAGCAAGATGAAGCACTGTCGGTACTTCATAAGCTGCCGGTTATTGTACTTTAGTTACTGCCATTCATTGAATCCCAGATAGCAAAGGAGCGAGTGACACAATGGAAAAACATATAGGAATATGTGAGGAGGTGATACTGAAGAGGCAGTCTCAACAGCACAGAGACTACTCCTTACTAAGTAACATATACCCTCCGTCTGTGCATAGACCCTTCCTTTGGAACATGGCCATGCACTTACAGACAGATATGTTCACTATCCAAGAACACTGTAACTTTCAAAAATCAAAGTAGCTTTTCATCAATTCTCCTTTAAAGAAAGCGCTTTGAGGCATGCTCAGAGTTTTCAGTTTTCAGGTGCCCACCATCCCTTCCATAATTGACAGTTAGTAGGAAATTTGCCTGTGGGTGTCTCTGCTCAAAACGGAATGATCTTGTGGTCCCACATGAATTGTCTTCTTGTCAGGCTCCTTCTCCAGTCACATCCACATCCACAGAACAATATCTGGGCTCACCCACATGGAGGACATGGAGGGCCTTGGTGTTTCCTGTTCTATTTGCCCTCTTGAAAGTTTACTTTTGGATGTATATATGTCCCCCTTCTTAGATAGTTTGACAGGAAGAGCTTCTCTTCCCTTACAAAAGGAAAAAGTCTTTGATGTTCCCATTTTCATCTGTGATTCAGAAAGCTCCCTGTCCACTGAAAGTAATCTTAAATTCAAAGAGAAGCCTGTTTGATGGAGCTCTGCCTGATTGTGCCTCTGTGTGTGTGTGTGTGTGTGTGTGTGTGTGTGTGTGTGTGTGTGTGTCAGGGAGGGAGACAATATGACTATCAAACATATGTATAAATATACATGTGTGTGTGTTCACTGTAATTAGCTAATCCGTTTCACACTGTTCAAGTGATGCTTGCTCTGAGTTTTGAGCCTTCACAAGACCATCATGGCTTTATAAAATTACCCATTTTCACTCTGATATGCTGCCTTGGAAGCTATTGCTGCATTATCAGTGAACTGAGTTATGCCGTCTGCTGTGGCTGTGGTTATGAATGGTAAACGGTGATAATGGGCAACTGCAGTTCAGAAATGTGTAGCCCACTTAAGGAATGTGGGGGAAGAAGGAAGAACAGCATGCCTGTGGCAACTGTTGAAAATGAGGAAGTGCAGGAGGGGCAGTGGCCTCATATCTCCAGGGAGCCAAAAGCTTCCATAGGTCTGCTCCGCTTGTCAGGGGAAAGGTGTCCTCCCTGTCAGGGAGCAGTGTCTCCATCTATACAAAAGGCCTCTCAAGGCCTTGGGAAGACCCTAAGAGCAAGCTGTCCAAACCACACGTGAGGACCGGTGAGCAGGCATATCCAGACAGGAACACTAGTAAGTGTCCTATGCATGGTGGATGAGCCGCAGAACTTCCTAGGTCCAAGCGAGGCACCAGTGGTGTAGAACTGCAGGCAAAGAAACCACAGCTCTCCCATACCAAGCCAGAAAGTCAGACTTCATTCAAGCCCAGAACCACAACAGGGTAGATGAAAGGGGGTGACAAAGGCGATTCAGAATAGGACAGTATCACCTGGAAGCCTGAGGGGACAAGAGGAACACACAGGTACTCACGGGCAATTGTGTCACTTAGCACCCAGCACCCAGCGCAGGCTCCATAGTACATGAGTGGGTTTAGTCTAATACTACAGTTTTCTTAGTGAGTCTTTGGCATATGGGCCTCTGTGCCACAGGTTTTCCCCACAGAGATCTCTGGTGCGTGGGTTCAGAAGAAGGGAAGAGAACTCAGGTAGGTGTTGTTCTGCCTCCGTTTCAGGCCAGGCTTAACCAGCAGGACACTGACTAGCCGGCAAGGGGTCCAGGAGGGCTTCTGGCAGTGATTTCAGGAAAGCAGATCTCTTTCCCAAGCGGCAGTGTTACAACTCTTATGACAGAAGCTCTCAGACAACGGGTGATTCTTGCACACTTTTAATCCTGAACATGATTCTTAAATACAGTTTTTTGGATGGGTCAGTGTCTGACAACAGGTACCTCCTATTGGTTTGGCCTGAGAACTTGGGAAGACCTCATCTATATATCCAAGGGTGTGGTCCTGTTTCTAGGGCTGATCTGCCTTGAGCCTACATGACCTGTGGTCAAGTCCTCACCTGTGGAGAGGAGTTTGGGGTGTTGTCCTCTGTGACTGGTCTGTCTTGAGCCTATGTAACCTGTGGTCATGTCCTCACCTGTGGAGGAGGAGTTTAGGGCACTGCCCTATGTGATTGGTCTGTCTCAAACATCTCTACAGGGGTCTGTGGGGGGCGGAGCTACATGAGGCCTTGATATCCTGGAAGACTGGGAATGAACCTGCTGTCCCTTTTAGGGTCCCCAGAGATTCGACCTATCTCAACCAGGAATCAGGGTGCTTTTCACAGCCCACCACCCCAAATTGGCAATCCTCTATCTCCAAAATTATTAACATAGCAGTTCATAACAGTGGCAAAATTACAGTTATGAAGTAGCAATGAAAACAATGTTATGGTTGGGGGTCACCGCATCATGAGCAACTGTGTTAATGGGTCACAGCATTAGAAAGGTTGAGAAGCACGGTCTAGTATCTGTAGTAATGCAGAAAGCCTCAAATGGCTCCACATGTGGACTGTGGTGTATCTTTGGATCACCAATGATTCACAGTCCTCAAAGAAGAATGCCTTTCAGAAAAGAGTGTTTAAAGTGAAGGCCCAGGTGCTCAATTTTACCAACATCCCCACTAAAGTTTCTGCCACGTTCATACTAAGGTCATGTCATGCCATTTGGGCCTACTTTGCTTCTACCAAGACTCAGTCAGGAAACTACCTTTCTCTTAATTTTTAAGGGAAGAAACAGTATAGAAAATCTGCAGTGGGATAAATGCTTTTATGTCTCCCAAAATTCAAATGTCAAAATCATAGTATTAGAAGGTAGTGCTTCAGAGAAAACCAGAATATGGTAATAGGGCCAACATATACAGGGTTAGTGACTTTACGAAAGAGACCCTCAAGGATCTCCTTAGCTCTGTGGAAGCAATCACTAAGCCAGATAAGAGAGAGTACCCTCCCCAGAGCGTGACCACAGAGTACCTTGATCTCAGGCCATAAGCTTCCATAACTCCAGGAAATAGAAGTATGTTGTTTGTAAAGACATAATTGGACTTGGTATAAATACTGGCTCACTCAGCAAGGAACAGTCCTGAAGATCAGAACCCCCACAGATCCCACATGAACTTTGGAGTGTGGGAATTACACATGTCCAACAAGGCTGATGTGTGCAAGGCTAGCTACTGGGAGGTGATTATGGAAGTGGAAGCTAGCAGAACATCGTTAGGACTCAAAGGTGTGCCCTTGAAGCTTGTGTCTTCCCTTTCTCACCCAGCATTTAGTGATCAGCTTTGTTTAACTTCATGACTCTGCAGCCATGTGATGCCTGCTCAGAGCAACAGAGTTAAACAATCATGAACTGAGGTCTCTAAAACTGTGAAATAAAATAAGGTTTTTCTCTGCCTAAGTTGACTGCATTGAGGATTTGTTACAGAACACGGATGCAGTGATGGGGGCAGTTTTAGTATCTGTACCCTGAAAGATGATAACAAGGGGATATCGGGCAAATAGATAATTATAATGAGGGGGAGCCAAGAGGGGATTCAACATGAGCTAAGCTCTTGAATGGATGGATCTAGGTCACCAGACATTCTACAGGGAACAGCCACAGGAATCAATTTCAAAACCTTCGGTGAGGGAAGTGAGGCAGCAGAGGCATGAGCTGCAACTGTGTAGAGCTAAAGGAGAGAGAAAGAGAGAGAGAGAGAGAGAGAGAGAGAGAGAGAGAGAGAGAGAGAGAGAGAGAGAGAGTGTGTGTGTCAGGGGATGGGTCACAGATACAAGACAAATGTGCGAATCGGCTGTCAAGATCACACACCCTCACATCTAGCATGGGGGTATATGCCAGTCCCTTACCAGAGTGTGAAAAGTCAGTCAACAAATGGCAGCAGGTTGAGGTGATTCAGGGGACGTGTGCAAACAATGAAAGGGTGAGTGTGCAGAAAATCCAATCTGGACTCTTCCTCCCAGGGCCCTCACTGGCTATAGCAGGAGAACTCTACAGCCATGTCTCTCTCTCCACCCAAGCTTCAGCTTCTTCCTTGTCTCTTCCTGCTTCCCTCTATGGTCCAGGAGCTTCTGTACAAGACACTCATCCTTCTCTTGTGCATCACAGCCTCCCCTTAGTTCTGGGCCTTTAAATCTATTCTCTCTCTCTCTCTCTCTCTCTCTCTCTCTCTCTCTCTCTCTCTCTCCCTCCATATATATATATGTATATATATATGTATATGTGTGTGTATGTATATATATGTATATGTGTGTGTGTGTGTGTAAACACTTAGCACACCCCTTGCTGTCATCCCTACCTCATCAGGTAAATACAGGCTGCAGGACTTGACTTCAGTGCTTCCTCTCCAGGAGATGCTCATCCTTACTAATCCAGGCACGAGCCCGTGTCCTATAGTCCTACCCACTGGTCTATCACTGCCCCCACCCCTCCATCCCTAGCAGCACCTTTACGGTTGTTCCATCTGGGTGGGTCTTACTCATCGCACTGTGCACTGCACAGAGACAAGAGCCAGGCCTGCCTTGCCCATCTGTCACCTCCACCCAAGCACATGACTGGACACAGGTAATAATGAGTAGAAAGTAAAGTCAATTGCTAGTATAGTGCAAATGAGGAGTGCAAGGAGAGCTTGGGACATTAAAAGAAGCATGTGACATGTGACAAAGAAGATGATGGGCCTTCCCTTCTTGTGCCAGACTACCCACTTGCATGGCTGTCACACAGGATGATGGTCAAGATTGCAGACACTAAAAAGCACATCCTCCCAGGAACTGAGCACACTTAGCATAGAAAAGAGACAAAGGGAGCATGGCTCCTGGTGCAAACAAGAGAAGCATAGAAAGGTGGCAGCATGGTTCTTCTACACCTCCCTTCCAGACACCTAAGGCCAGTCCCTGCATCAATCTGTCTACAGATATTTTCTTTCTCTTCCAACCTAGAGGTCTGCTGAGTCTCCTCCTCCATGGCTCTTGGTTTCTTTCGCTAGAGTAAAGCATCCTTGCTTAAGTTCTCAGAGCTTCTATCCGTGACTGGCAATGGCTGGGAGCTTGACACAAGAGCTAGCCACTCAAGACCTTTCCCTCACTCAAACACTAGTTAAAATGCCCTTTGCCCCCTCCCCCTGGTTCTTGAGGAATGCCATCTCCCAAGGAGAATGGACTATCACAGTCCACATCTGTAAACAGAAAAGTGACCACACAGAGAGCATGACAGAAAATGACTGGCCTTGACATCTCTTGGCCCATGAAGACCAGATGAGGGAGATCATCCAGCATGCAGAGATGTGTCCTCCAGGGTGTATGACTAGATAAGGGAGAGCAAATGAGAACACTGTGCCAGATCCTGATGGGAAACTCAGGTTGGAAATCACAGGTCTGCTCCGTGCTCCTTCTCTCCCTACTTTTGCACAGAAACCTCAAGCTCCAGACATCATGCTTTCTTTTGAGAACCACATTCCCTATTCACAACCAGCACACTTCCCTCCCCAGATGCCAAGCGCCATTCAAATCCCAGCAATTGTCTTGCCCATGTCCCTCTAAGCATTGCCTTTGTCCTGGAGCTAATCCACTCAAAAGTCTGGACCCTGACCCAGGTACTACTCTTAACCTCTTCACTTTCCCTGAAGGGTTAAAAGGGTATGTTCTCCTCTAACATCCATTTCTGCCTCCCCATCCTCTTCCAGGCCCTTCCATCCCCGTTTGGAGCAGCCTGTAATGCACGCCTCCATTCGATTTTCCTTACCCAGCTTAAAATGGCTTCATTCTAATTACCGTTTCCGTTTTCTTGTATCTTTCCCCTGGGATGACTCAATTAGTGTACTTTTTCATGCTGCCTGTCACCTCTGAGATGTAAGGTGGGTCTAACTCCATCCAAAACCACACACACACAAAAATAAATGAGGAGCCATTCTGGGCAGCCAGGCCGAAGGTGGGGTTGCTTTACAAACTAGCACGCCTTTAATTGATGATAAATGGACAGGAAAGTAGCCTTACTAATACAGCAGCCCCGATGTGGCCGTCTTGCTGTGTCCCCTCATTACTCAAAGGCACAGAAGCAGCAGTCATGCGCAGCTCAGCCCTGGGTGAGGAACTTCCAGGGAGGGAGGAGAAAAGAGAAAGAAAGAGAGGGAGCTAATTAACAAAGTAGTTCTGGTCAAAGTCAGAAATTAACTTGCTCTTTAAGACCATGGCTGAAAATGCCATCTGTCTCCCCTGTAATTACATTTATAGGTAATTACACCCACGAATTCAGCAAGTTAAATGAAGGCAGGACTCTGTCCCCTATTGCATAACTCTTCCATTCCAATCCTGTCAAAAGGCTAAACAAAAATAAAGGTGTCTGCAACCGTATATTTCTTCCATTAACGAGTGTCTCTTGTTGTCTTAAGGCTCCTCTGGAAAGCCACGGCTGTATATCCGTGGGCTGTTTGTCTCTCTGCTCCCTTGGGAACCCTGAGTTCTTATCTGAATGTCTCAGAGCCTAGAGATACACAGAAGACACATCGGACGTAGGAGTATTTCCCAGCCATTAATATCTTCTTTGGTCTAGGAAGGCAAGCTCTCAAGGACAAGGAGCAGAATCACATTCACCCCTTTGCTTCGGCCATGCAATAAGTGGATCCCACTCTCTCTTCCCATCCAATAGGATTTTTCCTCGTGCAGCCTTTCTCACTCCTCTCTTACCAATATCTTTCTAAGGATAACTGGGAGCCAAAGCAAGAATGTGCACACATTGGGGTGGCACACAGAGGGTTAACTCAGCTCTAGATGGCAGCACACAAGTGCCCCTGGGATCTCAAGACACAACCCTGAGCTCAGCAGTAGCAGCCTTGCTGGTGTCCCGCCAAACAGGCACAGGGCAGAAGCCAGAAGAACGCCTCTAGATTTCAACCACTCATGGAGGATCCAGAGGGTTCCTCAACCAGAATAATCAATGAGTCCCTCAGGAACCCAGGGGACGTTTCAAGGGGTGAATTCTCTGGAGAGAAGAGAACTGCTAACTCACATTTGGGGTTCCCATTTGTGTCTGTTTCCTTCACTGTTTCCTCTACTCCTACCTTCTCTTCCGTCTCAGGCTGTCAGGATTTCTTTGTCCAGCCCACCCACACCTCTTAGGTCCACCCTGCTTTGAACCTCTCTTTTAGTTTCTCTCTTACCTTTCCAAGTTCTGCCTTTCAACAGTGAAGTTTTCACGGATACCCACTAGAATTATTCACAATTCACAGCCTTTACCTGCCTTGGTTTGTTAACGTTGCAAACACATGTCATGACCCTCCGAGGAGCAATCCTCTTACTGTGGGCAAGCCGATGGCCTCTGACTTCTATGTCCTGCAGACCTCTGCCTAGTCAAGCAGCTAAATTAAAAAGTAAACATCTCTAGTTACACATTCATAACTATTTATGCAGCATGCAGCTCTCAAGTGAAGCAATTTAGCAGCATGGATTACAGCTAATAAAAATATTGATTGTGCTACTTTCATGAGAAAATGGCCTTCAATTCAGAAGAATATTTAATACAGTGTAATAATGTTATTCCGTACAGCAGTGACAACAGAAAAGGTAGCCTAACCACTCAAAATTGGAGAAGGTTCGGGTTAGTAAGTGACCCATTTATTCACTGGATTTTTTTTAATATGTGTCAAGTATGTATACATGCATGCATGCATGTAAGTATGCATGTGCAACGATGCATTTGTATGTATTTATGAAAGCAGGAGATCAATGTCAGGTGATTTTTATTTTGCACCACTGTTTACAGTCTTTCACTGGATCTGGAGATCACCGATTCAACTAGAATGGATGGCCAGAAGTGATCTAGGGACTCTCCTACCTCCATCTCTCCAGCACTGGGGTTGCAAGCATGCACCCCCACACCTAGCTTTTTTTTCCAAATCTGGAGCTAGCAAGAGAAATCAATGCTACCCAGAATTCTTTTTTCTTTTTTAAGATTTATTTTATGTATATGAGTACACTGTAGCTGTCTTCAGACACACCAGAAGAGGACATCGGATCCCATTACAGATGGTTGTGAGCCACCATGTGGTTGCTGGGATTTGAACTCAGGACCTCTGGAAGAGCAGTCAGTGCTCTTAACCACTGAGCCATATCTCCAGCTCCCTCACACCTAGAGTTTTATGTGAGTGCTGAGGATTGAGACTCGGTTCCTCACACTTGTACAGCAAGTACTTCATCAACCGAACCATCTTGATGAATTTGCATATGATCGTAAGAAGGGATGATTGGGGAAACTGACCAATTGGTTACTATAGTAGGGTTTTTCTTTTTTTAATGAATCAGAAAACAAACCAGAAAAAAAATCAGCAATGTCACATAAAATACTATTAGTGACAAAGTTGGAAGGTGAGGGCTGCAGTTTTCTTTTCTTTACCTCTATTTTCGAAATGTCTCCCTGCACATGTGTTCTCCTTCTATTGAAAATCTATGTGTATGTTAACATAGAAAATTTTTCTTTTTGTGGTTTTAGCGATTGAACCTAGACCATGCATTCTGGACATGGGACATCTTGAGCCCTTATTATAGTATTTTTAATGCATAATCTTTTAGATGCTAAATTGAGAAAACTATATGTAATGACTTCTTTTAAATGTCGGCTCAACACAACATACCTGAAAGGAGCTGTCTGAGAATGTCTGTGAGGAACTATCTTGGTTGTCTTGAATAATGTAGGAAGACATAGTCACTGTAGGTGGCATCATTCCCTTGACTTAGGGGATCCTGGACTGTACAAGTGTAGAGGAGGAACTGAACATTAGCACTCGTGCATCGAAGTGCTGCTCCACTGTGAGCCTGACGGTACCTATGAGACTAGCAGCTTCAAGCTCCTCCCACCTTGACATCCTTGTAATGATGGACTACCACCTAGAATGTAAATAAATGAAATAAACCTTTCCTCCCTTAAACTGCTTTAGTCGGGTGTTTTGTCACAGCAACAGAAAATAAAACAAAGATCCTGTAAAATTGAGTCCAAGTAAAATGGCTTTGTTAAAAGCTCTGCCCCCTAACTGAAACATGGCAAGTGTCTTCTGTCCATGTTCTCAGTCTGCCACTGGCTATGTGGTAGACCCACTGGCAAGTCCCTAGACCTCAATTTCCTTAGGAAAAATAAATGAACTTTTGCTGCTGTCTGTTACCATGTTTTCATCCAGGGTTCATGGTGTGAGCTCCCTTTGATTTTCTTTGAGTTCCATATCTACCCAAGTGGCCTTCATGGAATTTCTTTCCCTCTTACTCATGAGACTCTGGAAAACACCAGGATTTTATCCTCTGCTTTCTGGGATGTTTTTCTGTTCCAGAACATTGCCCACTTGCTGCTCAAGACTCATGTCCTCTGAGAGTGCCCTCTTCTCTATGCCTTCCAGATCCTCAAACCTAAATATCAAACTCACATCTAGCTCTCTTCCCTCAGCATCCTCAAGGTCTAGCTGGTAACTTTACTCATATCTAGGCATGACACTCGATCTTTACCCTATGACAGGATGGACCACCATCCCTCTATCACACCATAGATTTGATGCTGTAGTCCTCTACCTGGTCATATGGTTAACTTACATCCATCTTTATCCCATTGGTGTGGCTCTGTAATTTCATATTTTACAGAGAAATAAAGACTTTGCTAGGGAATTTGACTGGCAGCTATTCTTGAATATTTAGGGTCCGAATCTGTGAGAAGTGGTTATATAATGGAACTGAAGAAGCATCTATGCTTGTTAAAGAGACAGGCACCACTGAAAAACACTAGTTATGCTTCATAGGGATAATAGGACAGTGATGTCAGGGTCAGTATACAGAAGCTGGCACAAGGGGCAAGAAGCCAAATTTAGAAATGTGTAAGTATCATACATGTGGTACAGGTTTTGAAGACAAACAAGAAATAAGACTGAGGAACTCGTAGAGAGTGGATGAGAACCGAAACACTGTATTAATCTCAGAATCTCTGTGAAGAGGCCATTGATGAAGGCATAATCTTAGCTGTAATGGAGACCCCAGGATATTAGGAGATGCCAGGATTATAGGATCCACACCAAGAAGAGCAGCAGGTGTGCAGCGGAGCCAGACTAAGCCTACAAGACAGCAGGCTGTGTGTGCTGTGGACGGTAGAGCTGGAACAGAATGTGTGCCCAAGCCTTTTGGAGCCAGACAACTATCCAATGAGTGAATCTCAGATGCCAGACATTGAGCTAAAATAAAATTGGATTTACACTCCTAGACCGTTATTTTTTGGTTGGGCCTGATTATTCCTATCTTTGTCCTGGTTCTTCCCTGTGGGAATAAGGAATTTCATTTTGTGCTATTATATGTTGGATTTTTAAAGACTAAGGAACTTTTCAAAGTTAGACTTGGGGCTGAAGAAATGGTCCAAAAGTTAAGCGCTCTGGTTTGTCATGCCAAAGACTCAGGTATGGTTACCAGGACCTGTGCTAAACCGCAGCTCACAACCACTTGTAATTCCAATTCCAGGAGATCTGAAGGCCTTTTATGATCTTCACAGGCACCCGTACATAGACAGTGTGCTCACATATATTCAGGCATATACACATAAACACAAATAAAATAAATAAAATGTCTTCAAGGTATCATTAATGTGAGATGTTGGGGACAAGGAATGAAAGATTATGGTTTAAAAGTTATATATCTAGGTGCCAAGTTGATGAGGAGTGCTGTGTTCTTGTCAGCATTACCTGTCCATCATCTATCCTAAGAGTCATCTGAGAGAACCCCTCAGTAGAGGAATTGCCTCCATTGAAGCAAGGACCTAAAGGCAAGTCCAATTGCTATTTCCAAGACATTACCTCTGACCTAGAAACTTGCCTCACAGCCAAGAAAATAGAATAGGAACCATGTCTGTAGGGAATTGTCTTGACTGTTGATAGATGCAGGGGAGCCCAGTCCTCTGAGGGCAGCACCAGCAGTCTAGATCAGGCTTCAGTGTGGCCTTCAGCACCTGGATCCTACAAATCCTGGATTTGAAGCAATGGATCCAGGAGGACACGAGCTCCTGCTGACTTCTTCCCAACCTCAAGATAGAAATTGAGGTTGTTTTGGGAAAGAGAAGATCCTCGACTACAGCAAGTTTAGCAGCGTCCAGGAAAAGGTGAGCACTTGGAAAGATCCCTGCTGGGTCATATAAGGAGGGGTGTGGTAGTTGTTTAGGGGATTCCTGTGTTTTTCCCTGGCAAGAACAAAGAATTACATGAACCAAGAAGATAAATAACCAGAGAAAGGGAAACTGGCAGCCCTATCTCTTTAGGATAGGAGATTCCCAATGCTAAGAGTTCATTAAACAGAGCTGGGTTGGGTATTGTGTGGGGTCTTGAGTCCTCTCCTTTTTCCTTTCAGTCCTGTCTAGATACTTTCCTGCGTGTCTTCCCACCATCACTACTCACAAAGTCCTCTAAGAACCATAGCACTTCACTGTGTTGCATGTTACCAAGATACGCACTTGGCCTCTTCTACTTCAAAACATGACTTTGTGGAATGTTGCTGTTTTGTTTTGCTGGGGTTTTGCTTTTCTTTGCTTTGTTTTGAAAATGGCTTCTGCCATATTGTCAATTTCAAATAAAGAACCTAAGAGTCTTCTTCTCAGACCATTTGTTTATTGCATGAGAGCCCTTTTTATCTCTCTGGGATTGTTTATTTCCTTATTTTTGTGTCTCTGGGGAATCAGACTGTATACCAAGAGCATGCAAGGCAAGCATTCTACATCCAATCAGTATCTATAGCCCTTGAGTTCTTTGAGACAAGATTTGCAGTTGAGATCCAGGTGAGGATGAGCCCCTTTCCTCTAGAGTGCCCTCCAAAGAGACGTTCACACTATCAGAAAGTGACCTTCTTCTTTCAATGCCTAGCAGAAAGGCTGCACTGTGGGTTCACAAGGGACCATCTACCACTTCTCGTTAAGCCACCGTGGGATTTCTTTTCCAACCCATCAAATGCACTTTTGCCATGCAGCTGAGGGCAGAGCTGTAATCACAATTACAAAATGAAACAACCCATTCATTTCATCATCATGGTCAAAGCCCATCACCAGCCCAAACCCACATAAAAATCTATGTGACTATCAAGGTCATTAAAACTGTCCCAGATTTTGTCAGCCAGGAATGCTACTTGTGGGGATTTGATTAGATAAAATAATCAGGGACTCATTCAGAGATGTGTGTGTAAGACTGACTTTCATCTTGGTGTATTTATAAAATGAACCAATAGCCCTTGGAAAATACCTGGGGCTAGAACATTAGCTTTTTTTCAAAAAAAAAATCACAGTGTACGTCCATGCTTGCCTCTATTTTGTGTTGCTGAGGCAGAATAAGATAAGGGGGATCTAACTCTTCTAGAAGCTGGGATATCAGAGGCTGAGCAGTCTACATGCAGAAGGGGCAATCTATGCTGATTTCTTCTCAATGATTTGCTGCTTCATTGCATGGAAGAAGTCAGGGGGACCAAAAACAAACAAACAAACAAAAGGAGAATACAAAGCTGAGCTGGGAGGTAGAAACAGGACAGCAAGTTTCATGCCAGCCTGGGCTACATATTTCAAAAGACCAACATAAAGAGAGAGGAGAGGAAGGTGTACTCATCCTTTCCAAGGCAGTCATCAAACATTGATGATAATTGTAGAGTTGAGTCAAGTATGTATAGAGAGTAATGTAGAGCCTGACCCTGCCCTTGATCTACACACACACACACACACACACACACATACACACACACACACACAGAGAGAGAGAGAGAGAGAGAGAGAGAGAGAGAGAGACCCTTATCTGAATATTGGACCTTGCAGCCTATTGCCAATCTAGACACTCACCTGCATCAAACTCCACAAACACCCTCTCTGAACAACGAAAAAGTTTCTCCTCCCTTTTATGATAAGTGAACTCAGACAGAACCTATCTCTACATCTAGGTACAAGAAAAAGAGATCCATTCAGCCTCGCCTGACTTGGAGTCCATATGCAATAAGTCAAACTGTATCCTCAAAACCAATTTTGAGCATGTTTCCCCTACTTACCACCTTATTCCTAAGTATAAGGGGGCTTGTAAATAACTAAACTCAGATGCATTATGGGAAAGGGCATGCACGCACGTTAGAATAAGGAGGAGGAAGGAGAAGCAGCAGCTAATTAACAATGTAATCAGTCAGTCAAAATAGAAAACCACCCAAATTCTGCCCCTTAGCAAATAAGTGTATCTAATTCCACAAAAAGGAACCCTCCAAAAAAATTAATTGGGGCCCTTAAATCCTTAAATAACCTCACCTATGTGTCTAGCTGTCACTGTGTTATCTGACCCATTCTATCACTTTGCTTTAAACATAGCTTCTCCGATAGTTTGCAACCTATGCAGTTTTTGTTTCATTTTAAAACAGGGAGTCATGAACCTGAAGACCCTGACCCCAACCACCACCACCACCATCACCACCACCACCACCAACAACAACAACAACAACGTCCTCTAAGAGCATTACAACATAATAGAAAGCATGGTTCTGGGTTTGTAACGTGTGTAGATGTGATATTTGCAGGCATTTTCAGATGATGAGAACATATATCCTCCATGGTTTCCCTCAGAGACAAAAACGACCCTGTGCATGAAGATGAAGGTTCCAGGGCCAAGTGATCAAAGTCACGTTCTAACTGCACTGCCCCGAGCAGGGAACACTTGCATAGACTCTATGGCCTCCCTGCACCCCGGTTAGTCTTGCCGCATTAACGCGTGTTGGTTCCTGCGTTGATGGAACCAGGGCTCCAGAAAGAGTCTGAAAACAGCTAAGCCCTTGCAAATGTGATCTGTGTTATGGGTTATTGATACATCGGTGTTTCTGGTCATTTTAATTCTGTGTCTTATTCTGCATATTTTCTACAGCGAGGCATATGACTTCTACACCCATGGAAATGAAATAATTTTTAATCCATTTCTGTGAACCAAATGAATTCGATGAAGAGATTAGTCAGAACTGCTTTGCTGTAATTGGCACAACATCTGCTATTTCTAAGGCTAAATCAAATAAAATACAGTCAACTCTCGATTCTGCACCAGCCGCGTTCATTTATCTGCAGCTAATCTTGCTTCCCTGCTTTTACTGGCCTCATTAAGCATTGGATTGAGCATCATATGTTACAGCTCTATCTAACGTCTGTTTACTCTCTCCTGCACAGCTAGCAGCTCAGCGAGAGCCTTGTAAACCAATTCTCTTAATGATCTATCCAGCCGGGGAAGGTGTGAGTCAATGACTTAGGGAACTTGAGGAGGAGGCCAATGACTCTACCCCGAATAGGACTCATGGTAGCACCATGAAGAGACTAGAAACCAGAGTGTACTGCTGTAGATCTACTTTGGGGGCCCTTTCTAGACATCTCTGCCCTCTGTGACAGAGCCATCCAGTATCCATGCCAGAACATAAAGTCGTGTAGCTAGAGAAAGTATTCCATGAAGAATTAAGATTTAAGGCTTGCCCACCAGCTGTGAAGAAGTATATACTCATCTGCAGGGCATGAATTTACACTACGCACAGCTGATTACATTTAACTGGCAATGTGGCCTTCTTCATTAAGCACACAGGTCCCCTGCTTCCTGTGGAGGCTTAGAGTGGATCCCTGCTTCTCACTTTAGAGCCCAGGCTGATGGATTTTCAGTCTTTGACCATCCAAAGTCACTCACTGTCTGTCAGGGAGGAGTTGGACAGGGCTTCACAACCCTGCTTTCTCAGGCTCTGCTCATGGGCCTGACTCTGAGGGCTGTGTATAAGACTGGTTTTATGGTGGCTGCTTGCAGAGCCACTCCTATGCCTCTGTACTTCTGCTGCAGGGGTCAGGAGGCAGCCCGGGCTCTGACACAGCCATGTCAGTACCTCCCTGGAGCTAGTGAATGATGCCGTAGCCTTCCCTAATACTTCCCTCTAGCTACATCTGCTTTCCTGGATTTACAACCTTCCCCCAAAATGTTGGCCCACAGCATCTCCTCTGGACAAACAACGGAGAGGAGGAAAGTGATGCTCAGAAGGAACATGTCCCTGGAGACAGATAAAACCAGCTGGAAGCTCAGCTCTTGCATTTCGTAATTGGTCCTTCAAGTTAAACTGCGTATTTGAACAGAGCGAGAGTAGTCAATCTGTTTTCTCAACTGAAAATGGCTACACTAGCACCAGTGACTTTGACGTAGGGTCTGGCTTATTACTCTAAAGAAATGTATTTTTCTTCTCGCTTTCCTCCTCCTTAGATTTTCAGCATGTTATTTCATCTGAACGTGGTTTTGTTACCAATTATTTGCCTGACTGTAGATCGCATACCTGTGCCTTGAATGAATAAGGGCTTACTTTCCCTCCATAATACAAAGTTTGAAGGTTTCTGTAGGGTTTGGCTTGCCCTTGTCAGAGCTAGAGTCCTGTTTCTCTGCATACCTCATGCTATCAATGTAGCTGCCTGAGCTCCACGCATCACATCTGTAGTCAAAGCAGAAAGAGAGAGTGTGGGTGACAGTTTTCTACATCTATCCCCTTTAGTAGGGAGAGGGCTGGGGTCCAGAATCACACAGCAGTGGACTTCCCATCCATCATATTGACTAGTTCTTTGTCACATGGCTACCCTGGGTTAAGTGACTAGCGAGTTACATTTTATTTTGTTTCCTTCATCACTTGGCAGAATGTGAGGAAGAGCAGAGGACTCAGAGTGGCTGTCAGGTTAGAACTAGAAACGTATACATTGGAACTATCCACGAACAAGTATCATGAAATGATAAGTGCTATAACAAACACACGTGATGTGTACCCAGCACATGTGGCTTCCCATCTACCATGCTGAGCTGCCCTTCCTTGACCTTTATCAGTTGGTCCAACAGACCTAGACAACATAATCTCCTGAGGAGCTTGGGTCAACTGCCAAAGCCTATTCACTCCCCCAGTGAACCCTGGAAGGGTGGTGCTGGCCAGTAACTCAAAGCAGAGGGCAGAGGCCACCGGGCTTGGTATCCAAGAAATACGAGAGTGAGCCACCAGAGGGCACAAGCAATCACACAATCAAGAGGACTCCTGGTTGCCAAGATTGTCACCCAGGTCACTGGTGGCTCCCAGTTACCAAAGGGCTATACCAAGAGTACGAAGGTCATTCCAACCCACGTAAATACATCAACTCCATGGAATCTCCAACTCCATCACGAGATCTTAAGGAATCCTAGCCACAACTGACGTACTGCATTACTATTCTATATTCTAAGCTCTTCTATAATTTGATAAATACCAAGTACACCAAGAGGCCCAGAAACTTGCTCAAAATGAGCTCAGCATCCACAAGAGTCCAAGACTGCAGGCATCTCCTTCCCTCTGTAGCATAAAAAGCAGCCACGCCTCTGGGCTCAGAACTTGGCCTGGAGCCCTAGGAACCTTCATGAAAGAGAGTGGGTGCTTTGGAGATAGACGAAGCGCTTTCTTAGAGCACAATCTCCTCCCTCCCGGCCTTCTAGGGTAGCCTTCAGGATGCCTTTCTCAGCTTCAGGAAACAGAGAACCCCAGGGTAACTAAAGCCTTGCACAGCACGCTAATTGTGATGCGCAAACAGCTTCAATCCTCAAGGTTTATGTAAATCCACAAAGCCAGCATGCAAAGATCTAATTGCCACTTGAGTTACTTTTTTTTTTAAAGCAGATGCAAGATCCACAAAAATGGCTGAGTAAAGCAGCCACGATTACAGGACATAATTCAAGACTGCTAGGGCAAAAGTTGGTCCAGGCAGGGTCCCAATTCAAAAAGTGCCATCAACAATCGTTCGCACCCTCCCCTACCTACCCTTGACCTCATTCCATTAAACCAAAGAGCCGGGAAATCAGCGACAGGCAGCCATTTAATAGTCTTGTACTTGCGAACCGCAATTACCAACAACATGCGCCACCCACAGACTCGGCGGGAGCGCGTTCATGGCTAATCAATTCGATTGATCGCTGTTTATTAAGTAAAAATCTGCTTTTTAAACAGTTCTTCCTTAAATGGTGTTTGTTGTGGGCTGCTGGAAAACGGGAGACTAATTAGGGTTTTTAATTTAAATCCAAGTTGGGGGGGGCGGGGTGCAAGCACATAGTTTCTAGTAAAAGCTTTAGATCTGGGAGGTGGGCACAGTGGGTCCTCCCCCGAAGGGGAGGGGCCGATGCTGGCTTGAGCCTATAAAAAAAGACTTTGCAATGTCTCGTTTGATCTCTCCAACCAAAAGCCGCGGTGGCCAGG